>NC_083474.1:19253108-19315608 GCF_030014155.1 Tachysurus vachellii
GCACGGCCCTGGTGATGTGCACCCGCGACGACTGCACAACAAAAGTGCACCATTTGTTAGTTAGTTTGAAATGCTTTGACTTTGGAGCAGTGTGGACTTTAACTTTGCCAGAAGTTTGGTAGGTGATTAGCAGAGGATGTGATGGCACCTGTGGGGTAGCTGTGAGCTGTGAGCGGGTCACAAACAGATGGCGAGGTATGTGTGAATGAGACAGCGAGCAGCGGGAGTGTTGCTGTACTAAGATCATCTCTCAGGTGCAGTCTCCTGGCAGCTCACATTTACAGAGGGACAGAGTACAGATGCGTTTTTTTTGCCCTTCCTGAGCCCAAGGTGAGGATGAGGAATGGAATTTGAAAGAGAAAGAGATGGATGAATGAGAGGATGTTGTAGGTCTGTCTGACACGGCACCTGATCGCTCAATTTCTTGATCTATCACTCTAGAGAACATGGAAGCTGAGAAAAACAGATTTTTTTTCATCTGCAGCAGCACCTGAATGTAGGACATATAATACATGTATATGTACACAGTGATTCATGAGTCCTTTCAATGAAACAATAAGTAAGATTATCATCTTAAACTATAGCCACAAGAATAAGAAGAGGAAGAAGAAAAATAGTCAAAGGAGGAAGATAGGTGGAGGATGAGGACAAAAAATGAGAACGAGAAGAAGAAGCAGGGGGAGGAGTAGAAGGAGAATTAGGAGTAGTAAGGGAAGATAAGAAGATGATGAAGAGAGAGAGAGAGAGAGAGAGAGAGAGAGAGAGAGAGAGAGAGGAAAAGGAGGTAAGGGAGAAGAGGAAGAAGAAGAAGAAGAAGAAGAAGAAGAAGAAGAAGAAGAAGAAGAAGAAGAAGAAGAAGAAGGGACAGGAAGAGGAGGTGGGGAGGAGGAGAAAATGTAAAATAAGGAGGAGGAAATGAAGAAAGAAAGTAAGAAGAGAAGGAGTAGGTAGAGGAGGAAGGAGGAGGAGGATATGTAGGATTAGGAAGAAGGACAAGAATGACATGAATGAATGAAAAATCTGTCATTTAGCATCTTTTAATCAGTGATTTTATTTTATTCTGCATAAATTTATTCAGACCTATTAGACTTTATAGAGGCAGCTGATTATGTTTTAATTGTGACTGTAGAATACACAACTCCAGAGCTGAACAGTGAGAGTGTTTTATCTACACGAGGGATCACAAACAAAACAGGTCCGAGAGTGGATCCTTGAGGGACCCCACATGTCACATTTGGTCATGAGTGTGATCGAGCTGGTGTCTTAGAGATAAGAGATAAATCCAAGCACACATACTCAGTTAACCTGAACACAGACACTCTGCTTTCCTGTATTTCTGTTAAAAGAAATCAGGATTTAATTGTCCAACTGAATGGATGTCCGGTTTAAGGAGAGAGAGAGAGAGAGAGAGAGAGAGAGAGAGAGAGAGAGAGAGAGAGAGAGAGAGAGCAGGAAAGGTTGTAATAATATTATCAGCTGCGTATTCAGGAACTGCTGCTGATGCCGGCGGCCATCGTAAGGTGCTGGATTTTTATGTAATTTTAATTAATCTAATGTACCAATGCTTGACATTTTCACTGTTCTGCTCACAAATTGGTGGAAATCCCCTTCGGTGATCGTCACAAAAGAAAAAAAGCCTATTTTTCATTCCTATGAACAATATATACAGTAATTAGAATTAGTGTTATTTGTTTTTTAACTCATCCATCCAATAACCGAATCATTTTTGACCATTTATTTTGTCATTTTTCGGTGGTACTCATAATAAATATAGCTAACTGATGCTAATTTTTTTCTTGCCTATACATTGCTAGATTTTAATTTAATATTTATGAACTTCATTAAAACATTCTCTATTTTTCATGACTGAAAGCCTGCACAATCACAATGCTCAAAACACTTACGCAAAAAAAAGATTCATGACTCACTTCCTGTTTTTTTGGTGATATAATATAATGGTTAAGTATTGCGTATCGTATATATTAATCCCGTCTTATTTCCACAGTCGAATGATCTTGAAAAACAATGTTGACACTGTGATCAGCCACATACTGTACAGCTACTATTTTAGTTGGAAATTCTGAAATTGAGAATCATAAGCACCAACCTTTTCCAGGAGATATCCGATCACCAGGAAGCCTTTTCCTCCCAGCATCTGTTCCTGCATGGCTACAGAGCTCTTCAGCAACTCCACCAGGAAACCCAGAAGACTAGCACTGTTAAACAGTACACAGAAATAAACACAACAAACCCTGAACACAACAGTCGTAAAGATTGCTATACAAAATAAACATCTTCCTGTTAGAAGCAGCAGCCGTGGCAAAGAACGTGTGTTTGACAAGTGAAAATTGAGAATGTTTTATGATTCTCCCTTTCCTTTTTTCAGTGTTCTCCATTAGCTTTTACTACAGTAATTACAATAGGCCATGTGCCTCATGTCTCTGCCCCTTTGATGTCATTGGTCTGTTACTGAGTGTGTTCACGTTTCTTGATTTCTTCGTTTATTTGTCAATGTGTATCCGTACCATTTTGCTAGATTTGTATTTTACTCAATAATTAATGGAATTGAATATTTCTACTCGCACTCAAATAAATTTACAAAGAGGAAGAACTTTAGGTTTAAATTAAGTTTAAAGGTTTTAAGTAGATTTAAATTAGATATGTCTTAAAGTAGCTAGCTAATTTGGATTAAATTTGCTAATATGTGTTAAATTAGATAGCTAATTTGGATTAAATTTGCTAATATGTGTTAAATTAGATAGCTAATTCGGATTAAATTTGCTAATATGTGTTAAATTAGATAGCTAATTAGGTTTAAATAAGATATGTCTTAAATTAGCTGGCTAAGTTGGTTTAAGGCGGCTAATCTGTCTTAAGGTAGCTAGCTAAGTAGGATTAAATTAGCTAATATTTCTTAAAGTATCTAGCTAAGTAGGTTTTTTAAGTTAGCTAGCTACTTATATTTTGTGAATTAATGTGTTAAACTAATTCTTTTTTGTTTTTATTACAAACAATAATTACTAGTCTCTTAGTTTTCATTCCAGCAAAGTTCTTAAACACCAGTTAGCAAAACTCTAGGTTTGTCAGGAGTTAGCATCTTCCTTATGACTGCGTTTAGTGAACTAAGTCAAGCAGGATGGAGTTTGATGAACTTGTGGTCATCTCCCATTTTATTAGTTAGATTAATTACATTTTATTCTTGAGTACTTTGGCTCTACCTCAAGATCTTCTACATCTTAATTTTGAAAAAAAAAAGTCCAGTTTATCTACTTTTTCCACCGCTGCTGATTATTTACTGTCTTCTATTATTCATTGTTCTATACAAAGCCTTGAGGAACGTATTAGTCATTTCCAATTCTTTGTTTCCGTGCCTGTCTTGTGCCATGTAGGATTCTCAGATGCCCGTCATAAAGCACACACCAGGTTTATACACAGTTTTTTTCCACATCATCCAGCCAGCACTTTCCACACTATCGCTTCTGGTTATGTAAACCTACTGAATGCAAAATTAGACCCTATGTGACTCTTTTCAGACTCGATTGTGCTTCTTCAGACCTCAGAGAGAACTAGATCATATTTGGAAAGCAAGCACTGGATAATTGGAGCTAGTTAGAGGGCCACAAAGCTGGGATGAGTGGAGTGAGAACAGCTGAACTGGAATCAGAGTAATGCTTAGCGTCTCTAAATAAAGCTGAACTCCTAAATGCTGAACAGAGACAGTGTAAAGCATCCGTATATCGGGTCAGCAGTACCCATCGACACTTATGAACTTATGAAAAGAGACATGAGTGATAGCTTCCGCACCACTGAGGCAAAGCAGAAAGAATGAGGAGGAACTTCTTCCAGTTAGGCATCTGGGCCCTTAACCAGGAACACACCTAAAACCTGATCTGCATTTCTATAAACTTTCATCTCTTTCCCACCTTTTAAATTTTCTATCTGTCATTTCAGTGAATTCTATTTATAGTATATTTTTATTCTTCTCAATGTTTTAAACACGTTAATTGTTTCCCATATAGTTTGATGTTTCACACTGCTCTTACTTGACCCAGGTTTAACATTTAATCCTGGCTCTTCATAATCTCCATAGACCATACATTCCTAAACCACACCTTAAACTTCTCATTCATTCATTCATTCTCTACCGCTTATCCGAACTACCTCGGGTCACGGGGAGCCTGTGCCTATCTCAGGCGTCATGGGGCATCAAGGCAGGATACACCCTGGACAGAGTGCCAACCCATCGCAGGCATACACACACACACACTCTCATTCACTCACACACTACGGCAATTTTTCCAGAGATGCCAATCAACCTACCATGCATGTCTTTGGACTGGGGGAGGAAACCGGAGTACCCGGAGGAAACCCCCGAGGCACGGGGAGAACATGCAAACTCCACACATACAATGTGGAGGCGGGAATCGAACCCCCAACCCTGGAGGTGTGAGGCGAACGTGCTAACCACTAAGCCACCGTGCCCCCCTACCTTAAACTTCTCCTTATTTAAATATTTATGCGCAACTGCTTTAAATAACAGCTTGTCTCATTGTGGAAAAAAGTTCAGGTCTGCCGTTCTGTATTCGAAGCAGTTTTTGTTATACTGTATTTCACAGCTTTCTAATCTTTTTTGCTTTCAAGATGTTCTGTGTTTTGCCGCCTGACTCTATTTACCGCGGCATTTTTGTCACTACATTCTGATTTGCAAGTTTCATTTTAACGCCTTATCGTTTCACGCAGTTCACTTTTGGCACAGAGATGTGGATTTAACAGTGTAAAAGTTTCATGACCCTGGGCACAATGTTGGAACGTTAAACGTTATTCTGCCCAGGGTTAAAAGCAGGGTTTAGAACCACGATAAAGCAGAAAAATCATATTGATTCTATTTTTTTTAATGCTGACAGACTTAAATCATGACTTGTGCTTACGAATTCATTCACCAGATTGACTGTATCCTATAAATTACATGGAATTGATGGTTGTGTCCTACACTGATGAGGTAAGACAAGGTCAGACAAGGTCACTCACCAAACAGCGGTCTCCACCTGACTCTCAATGTGCTGATGGAAATCAAGTTGAGAGAAGAGAGGGAAGAGAACCTGAATGCCCCCGATGGAGTGGATGGCACTGTGGATCGAGTGCGTGACGATAGCCTTTACATCCTGAAAAGGAAAATAGAAATGATAAAAAACAAAATGGACTGCTTCTTTTGGAAAAAAACTGGAAAAAAGCTAGAAAAAAGTATTGGCACCCTATCTATCCGCTCGACTCTAAAAGTATTGGTACCCTATTTATCGACGCAACTCTAAAAAGTATTGGCACCCTATCTATCTACTCAACTCTAAACATATTGGCACCCCATCTATAAACTCAACTCTAAAAGTATTGGCACCCGATCTATCTACTCAACTTTTAAAGTATTGGCACCCTGTCTCTTTATCATTACCTATTGTCAACCTATCAATGCACTCAACACTAAACACACTGGCACCCCTTTTATAGGCTTAACTAAAAAAATGGCAAACCATCTTTTTAATTTTTCTATAAACTGCACAAAACAACTACTTGAAAACTTATTAAACTATATTAACCATAATATTTTTTTTAATTATTATTTGTTTAAGGGTTTTGTTTAATTAATAAACAGCTTCTGACTAATCAGATAAAAGTAGTCAAGAGTGCGGTGCTATGGTAGTGGGTCTATGCTTAAGCTTGAATATGACCTAAGTTCATAGAACTCATTTCACCACCACATACAGTCTCTCAATCATACCCAGAGACACCCAAATACATGGATACACAGAGACAGAGAGAGAGACATACACACCTGCAGCATGAGGGCATGTGGCGAGTGGACGAAGATCGAGGCGTTCTCTCTAGGAGAAGACTCCAGACACAGTTGAGCATCCGTGGCTTTGGCATTGTAGGTGAAGCAGATGCTACTGGCCAACTTTCCATCATACAACACCTGCTTATGATGCTCAGCCAGATGGATATCGCTCTCTGACTTAAACTTAAACGTGCTCTGTGAAGACACACAAAGATAGATCAAGATATGAGATCTATTGTGAAAGATCTGCAATAACAAATCACCCAGAAACAGTTAGAGGTATCTCTCAGTTCATGTCAAACAAATACGGCAGGTTGCTTTTACGCTGTAATTAAAATCATCCAAAGCCTCGAGTGTAGGATGAATTACGTATGAATGAGGGCGAGGAAAAGCCACGGTGGCTGGAGCTGAAGAGGGCAGTTGTGCAATGCTGTAATTAAGTCATGATTGAATCATCATCAAATAACACTTCAATCTTGAGTTCTCTTTGTATTATTATTATTATTATAATTTTTTATAATCTATAATCATCTTCTAACTCACATTTCTACACTGAAAAAATCTACCTCCTGTTTGTGAGAAGCTATGGTCTTCCAGTTGTGACCACCACTGGCTATTAGGAGATATAGTTACATCCGTCTATAAGCAAATGCTATTTATAATATCTGACTCTGATCTCCAGTATGACCAAGACTCCAGAATGAAACACAGCCCACATAGTAAGTCTAACGAGTCTGTTTCATACTGTCTCATAGTTATTCACACAACCCTCCCATCCATCCTCACTGGACTTCAAATCAAATCAAATCAAATATTATTTGTCACATACACATACATACAGAGTACGACATGCAGTGAAATGCTTTTTGTATCTGTCCGGTATTCAAACATAACGGATGCAATTAGGGATATAACCAAATTAGTTATATAAAGATATATAAAGTTATATAAATCTAACCAAAAGGAGGTAGATAAATAAAAAAGTATAAACTATATAAAAAACTATATAAAATATGAAAATATGAAAATATAAGTGAAAAATAATGTATATACATAAATATACATAAATGCGTATGGTTTTAATTATTGTCTATAGTATTAAAGTGTCCATGTGCAGTATGGTGTGTATAAGGTGTATAAAGTGGCACTGTGCAAGTCCAGAGTTAAGGTGACAGTCTAGAGTTGAAGAGTTAAAGTGTCATGGTGCAAGAAAGGTGTGCAGAAAATAGTGAAGGGGAGATTTCCAGTAGGGGGGCACGGTGGCTTAGTGGTTAGCACGTTCGTCTCACACCTCCAGGGTCGGGGGTTCGATTCCCGCCTCCGCCTTGGGTGTGTGGAGTTTGCATGTTCTCCCTGTGCCTCGGGGGTTTCCTCCGGGTACTCCGGTTTCCTCCCCCGGTCCAAAGACATGCATGGTAGGTTGATTGGCATCTCTGGAAAATTGTCCGTAGTGTGTGATTGCATGAGTGAATGAGAGTGTGTGTGTGCCCTGTGATGGGTTGGCACTCCGTCCAGGGTGTATCCTGCCTTGATGCCCAATGATGCCTGAGATAGGCACAGGCTCCCCGTGACCCGAGGTAGTTCGGATAAGCGGTAGAAAATGAATGAGTGAGAGATTTCCAGTACTAGATCCAGATCCTGGGTGTTTCCTGGTTTAAACTTCGAATGGCCTGCGATAAGAAGCTTCTCCTTATTCTCTCTGTGAATGCTTTCAAGGAGCGGAAGCGTTTCCCTGAACGCAACAAAGAAAAGAGTCCATTGTTGGGATGACTGAGACCTGAGTTAAGATTGAAGACTCAATCTTCACTAAACACTTAAACAAGTACTTAGTCTTATTAACTCTTTTTCCCAGTGGCTGTTATTTAAAATGTTTATTTAATCCTGATTTCTTGTGTTCATGTTCATGTTGAATGTCTTTGTCATGTTACATTCCACAGTGGTGGTTAATGGCTAATAAAGGCCTTCAAATTTGTAGTTTTTAGTGGTTAAGGTGTTGGACTACAAACAGGGTTCCCACTCTTTTTCAGAGATCATTTTCCAGGACTTTTTCAAATTTAGCAAAAAAAGACAAGGCTCACAGATTCACGGCCTAAAGTAATATGTTCTTCTCTCCAGAAGTCTTAAAAACAACGTACACTTTATGGCTATTACTTAACTATACTTTTAAAGACAATTTGTTCATGTGAATGAAATTTCAACATTTATAAAATAAAAAGACAGCACATATTAATACCCTCTCCTTTCTCAGGCCAATGCCGTCGTGTATGCTTTAGTTTGCTGTGCATTCCCCTTGCACGTGATATTCAGATTAACAAGGTTAATATATCCTGCTTACCCGTCACCATTTGCTGAAAACATTCGAGCACTTAAACCATTCCTAGCGCCTGAAACCGCCAACACAAGACAGCGTCATCCGTCACAGCGAGATTAAACAGCATAACAAAAAACCCGTCAAAACTCAGCGTCCCTGAACAGAGCGCTTTCTGTTACTAACGTTAATTGTTTCAACCAGTTTACAACAATTAATGACCAGTTTTCCAGTCCTGGAAAACTGGTCATTAATTTTCCAGGATTTCCAGGTTTTCCAGGACGCGTGGGAACCCTGACTAACCAGAAGGTTGTGAGTTAAAATCCCAGGTCCACCATTATGCCACTGCTGGGCCCCTGAGCAAGGCCCTTAACCCTCAATTGCTCAGTTGTATAAAATAGGTTTAAATGTAAATCACTCTGGATAGGGGTGTTGTTTGTCAAATCATTATTCACAACATGCACTATGTTTGCTGTTGTGTGCTGTCACATTTATGTTTTATTTCCATGGTTTAAGTAACCTTGTTTTTGTCTTAGTTATGTTATGTAGTTTCTGTTTATTCAAGTTAAGCCATCTTTTGTTATTTTTTCATCTAATAAACCATGGTTTGTCTTTATCCCTGCATTTGGGTCTGTTAAATCTATGCCATGCCATCACCAACATCACAATAGTAGAGACACCAGGTGTTATCTTCAGCGAATAAAATTCAACAGATGGAAAAACACATGTCTCACACTGAAAGCCAATAGAGTCCTGATTCATTTTAGATCAGACTTTTAGATATAAAATAATTCATTTGTTTACACTAAATGAAAATGTAACATAAATCCATTTCCATTCCACCAGAAGGGTGGAAATAAGGTTTTATCTCTGCAAGTCACCACTCACTGTACTATAAAGTTGCTATGAAGCAGGCCTTAATTCTACTGGTTGCAATGCTAAACATATTCATCAAAGAATAGTTTAAATAGTAAAAAATTCTAGAAAGTGAAGTATAAAATTCAGCAGTGTTTATCTGAATCATATCATATGAGATGAAAGAGTATCAGTGTGATTTTTAAAACAGATCACATGACCTCTACTGTCTTCACTCCCATTGGTAGTACAATAACCAACCTTTGTACAACCACCGTACAATATACTGTAGTAGCAAAGTGAAGAAATCCCATGAGATGTCTCCCTCCTGTTTTGTCCCTCTTTAGTTAGCAAGATGCTAGTCAGCTATCTGTTGCTTTTCCGCCTCAAAACATTGAACTGCAGAGTGTTATAGATTTAATTTGCAAAATTATGCAAATGCAAATATTTAGATGTTTACATTAGGACAAGAAGGAAAAAAAAACTAGCGAGAATAGCCTGAATTATTGCTAGCGGTTCTTTCTTACTCTTAGAGCACAGCTTGGTGTTTTTGTGTGTTTTATCTTTCCCTGCACCAAACAAAAAGAAGCTGGAATTAGCGGTAAGGTGCATAAAATGGAAAATAAACACAAAAACAAAAAGACTATGGAAAAAGCTACAAATTGCTAATTCATTTGGAGCAATTATCCAATAGAAGCCGATGGATTTTCGCAAATGTATTGTGTAGTAAAAATGATAGAGATGAGAGATTCAGGGATCCATTAGTGTGCAGGTGAGCACTGGGAAACATTTTACTTGTTGCTTGTTTTTTAACAACATGTAGCTTTACTAATCGAAATCTGGATGTAAATATCAATCCACATCATCCCTGAGGTAAACTACAAAAGTATTCTTCTATGTGAAACCAGAGACTATAATAATCTCAGCACGCTGTTCACTGAAGCGGACAACAGGACAGTTTATGATGTACATGGACAGCCCGTGACTCTTGGGATTGCTGTGGATGTGGCCTGGAGACTGTCACTCTGTCTTCGAGCTACTGCTGTGTCGGTCATCTTTGTGGTCATCAGCGATCATTTGAAGACATTAGCAGGAAGGAATTAGTGTTGGGTCTGTGGTGTACTTGGAAATGATACTGACCTAAATTAGTTCCTCAGGATCTCTTGGCTGCACAATTCTACTAACTTTACAAATTTTATTCTGTTTCAATGCTCCTGGAAAGCTGCTTTGAGACAATGTCCATTGTTAAAAGTGCTATACAAATAAAATGAATTGAATTTAATTGAATGATGTACAATTCTGTTATCCAGGTGAGATAATATAGCATGACACTGACACATAGCGTAATACCCAGTGCTAAATGTGTTGGTTTTAGCATCTCGCACATCACCATTATCAGTCACACAAAAAGTCAGATATCAACTAGCATCAAGCAATCCTGTGAAAGGAAACAGCCTCAAAGGAAAAAGTACAAACAGATGAACCACACGAAATAATATCAAACCAGAAACACAACATATGATCTTAAGACAAAATTAACAGCTATTACAACCAGCTGTATGCTAATCTTGTTTAGTTTTACTTCTATGCTAGCCTTAGAACCATGCAGCGTTATGCTAGCTTTATAAATTGTGTATTTAAGCTAAATCCAGAAATACTCCTTAAAAAGGAATCGCTGCCTGGACACTATAGGGTGCCATTTTTTTTGGATCGCAAGCATTTTTCTCCTGATTTTGATTAAGCGGGTAATAGAAAAGCAGGATATTGTAGTTTTTATTTGTGTGAAATTAATCTTGTTGTGAATGAAATGTTCAGTTTTGATTTTATGATGTTTATTGTTTTGCTGTTACTCAGCTTGAGAAGCACAAGCTTCATTTTCTATAGTTTTATTACATTCACAGTGGAAATGAGAAAGCTGCTATCTGCTTTTCATCTCCATCTGTTTGTTTATTTGTTCATGTTTGTGTTTATGTTAAGATTTATTAATTTTCATGCTTGTTCGTGTATTTATTAAGATTTTACTTTGTAGTCTCTATTGTTCTATGTCTTTGTTTGATCATTCTTTTTTCTTTGTGTGTTTATATTAGGTGTTGTTGATTTTGTGATAATTTATTTATTTTTTATTTATTTGTTTGTTTGTATCTATCTATCTATGTCCGTCCCTCTGTCTGTACTATTTTCTTGCTTGTTTGTTCGTTAATTTTTTTGTTGTCTCTTTTTATATTACATTTTATTAATTTTATGCTCATTCATTCATTTATTTATTCATTCATTCATTCATTTATTCATTCATTTATCTTTATTTATTTTTGTTATCTATCTATCTATCTATCTATCTATCTATCTATCTATCTATCTATCTATCTATCTATCTATCCAGATTTAGTTTTAGCTTTTAAAATGTTTGTTTGTCTGTTTGTTAGTATGTGTCTTAAATTGTATGTGTCTGAATTTACACTGAGACTATAAAGAAAGTGTATAAAACATGCAGCTGGATGACTAGGACAGTGGGAGGCTCAAATCAGTTCTCAAACAGGTAGAGAAATAAACATTCTCAGCACTGACACACTACAGCATCCTGCATATTGGATTTTCAGCTGAGAAAACACACTTATTTTTATCCTTACAATAAATCACTGACCTGCATGACATCAAAAATATGTGATACCGAAGTGCACCGTACAAATCACACGCAAATGAATACCAGGAGATATGTATCCAAAATCAGAAAAGAAACAATTGGCTGGATGGTTATGGGCGGCTCTGTGAGGTTCCTGTCAGGTTCCCCAACCCTCTGCTTGTAACTGATGATGTAATACTAGCCTTTTGATAAAATAAAAAAAAAAAAAACAAAAACAGCCAAACAACATTAATCTTCTGTGTCAGTGGGGAAGAAACAACAACTACAACGAAATTACACTGGGAGAAAACATGCTGCAGCCCAAAAAACTATTTCAGACACTTCGCAGTTGGCTAAGGTGGAGAATATGGTGTTGAAAACTGATGGCAGAAAACCAATTTATACAGCGATTATTCTGTTCTAGTTGTTTATTTCTATTAATATTTGTCCAAATTATTGTTCAAAGACTTTTTTTTGTTTAAAATAAATGGAAATGGGGAAAAAATGGGCAATACTGTAGTGCATGGTTTTATTTTTTATTTTTGTAATTGTAGAAAAAAATGAAAACAGATATTATTTTGTAAAATAAATCTATCTATCTATCTTTAGTTGCATCTTTAAATATTTTTTTTGTTTGTTTATTTATGTCCTTAAAGCATATGACTTTATCCAGATGAATTTACACTAAAAAGAAAAAAGTGGCAGACTGAACTCAGGTGTTCTCAAACACAAATTTAGAATTTCCATATAAATATTTTATTATTTTAAGTTCATTTATAATTAAGTTCATCTGAAAATGTACTAAAACGTTTACGTCCTCTGTTTCTCACTCACTCTCGACACGTCTCTCTCCTCGTGAATCATCCTGTATCACCGCCCTCATAGGTCAGTACTGTCATTACATCACTGGATGATGTAATCGCTGCTAATAATGATTAGGTCATCATCTGAACGAAAATCAGACAGAATTTAATCTCATTATGCTAGATAATTCTTAGGCTTGGTAATGCTAATTAATCTCAGCTATAGTGACGTACCTCTGGCTGGGACCAGAAACAGAGCATGACTCGTCCATTTCTCTGATCAATCACATGAATTAGAGGATAATATCTGATTGATTTTGGTCCAAGTTCTGTTTTTTTACATAAATCTACTTGAATTGCAAAATTGCGAGCACCAGATTCCTCTTTAAAACTCCTACCAGTGAAGACAGTATTGGATAAAGATATCACTAAGATATTGAAGCAAATCATCTTCATTATCCTATAAGTAGCATTTATTCTGGTCAATGTTGGAGCCTCTTCTCAGGGATCATATGGAAGGATTAGCTGTTATTAACATCTGTTATTAACTCTCTTTTCCAGGCTTCAAAATGTTATTTGACAGGAAGATGGGGAAATATTTTGTGATGCCTACGATACCTTCGCATCACCATCAACTCCTGCTGTCTGACATCCGTTTGAATTAAACAGATGAGGAAGAAAAAACAGATGTGTTCATATTTTAGAAGTTTTCTCAGATCCCTGGTTACGCTATTAACCAGCATCATACACGACATGTACAGGTTTAAGAAGTGAGTGTGACTTACATCAAGTACGGCACACAGACTGCAGGTAGAAATTAGAATGGATGGATGCAGGAGCGATGGAAGTAGAATTTGTATTTATTTTACAATTTTTAAGAGAAATATTATCCTAAGAAAATTTGGAGCTCAAGCTCTTTTTGTTAGGGATCAGTCCGGACTTTTGGCCATGTGCTATTATTGTTATTGTTGTTGTCACGTGTTTGCCCCACCTTCGTTCACTCCTCCCTGTCTCCACACCTGTTCCTAATTGTGTCTCATTGTTATATCGTCGCTGTCGGGCGGAATCCTCGTATCTCCAAAAACATTACTTTTCAGAAAATTAAAAAAACGCCGTACCTTATCTGCAGTACACAGGGTTTAGTCCGCGTTGCAGTGGATTGTCTTGCGCTAAATTCCTGTCCTCAGACGAGCACCAGAACTAGCGGGGGTCAAGATTTTTTTTTCTTTGAGCCCAATGTTTTGAAGACATTTACCTCAGAAGACGTGTTGATTCATTGTGACTCTTCTTGAAGAGAAATATGCCATGAAGCTCTCCCGCGGAGTGAGGAAGAGGTGGACAGTTGAAGTGTCCAATGGAGTTATGAGATTTGTGCTCAAGCTATTTTCAAGACTTTAGACAAAATTTGGACTTGTATTTAATATACATTGGATATGTATTTAAGTGAGCCGCATTGCCGAGTGCAGTGCGGAATCATTTGTTACGTTTAGTCAAGGTTAGGTCTCATCATTTGTATTGGTTTAGTTCTCGTCCCTTTTCTGTGTTGTCTTTATTATTTATGAAACCACATTCATTTGAAGCTATCCTGCGTACGGGTCTGTCTCCTTCCTTCCCTGGATGTGACACTTTTTGGTTAGTTAAAATTTTCAATCAGTCTCACTCCAGGGTTTTTTCTATTGTTTTTGTGTTTGTTTCTTTTTTAATTGTTCTGGCCATGTACTTGATTTCAAAATTTTCACTGCAATGCAAAAAGAAACTAAAACAACCTTTTTTTTGGAATACTACTTGCATTGGTCAATTTCCCAGCACAGTATTCTTTTTTTAATCTCCTACCAGTGTAATGACTTTCTAGCTTTCTGTGATAGCTCTACTCATGTTCCAGACACGTGAATGAAAGAGGGCTTCAGCTGAAAGTGTGTTGTAATAACATTACACAACACAAGCTCAGAATGCTCGTATCTAGGATGGTTTACCATAAATGCCTTTTATCTGCTGTGAATTCTACGATAGCATGTGTGACAGTAAACGGTTTGTTGCTCCTCCTGCTACTACGGAAGTTTTAGACATACTACATGAGTTTTGGGCAGCTGGCAAACACCTGGCAGCAAATCCTGTGTTGCACTGTGGCTATTTACCACTTAACAGATTTCAGGCCAATTATTACAGGCTGCATCCCAACTCACACATTGCATGCTAAATGGTACACCTTAATAGCAATAATATCATTGGTGTAGTATGCTAGTACAGGGTTCGGCACTAGGCCCAGACCCAGGATTATCGTCGTCTCGTCAAGTTTACAAAGGTCTTGAAAATAATTATAATACCCAGCAGCATGGCTTCTGCACAACCAAACACTGGTGCATATCTTTAGCAGTAAAAAAGCAGAACGTCTATCACGCAAAATAAACAAAGATGAGGAAAAAAGAGAAAGATAAAGAGACTTTGGTCAGTAATGTTGAGTGAACTGATCTTTCCATCAGGATGGGGAAACACAGATTACAGGCTCATCTGTGGTGTGTAATTGCTTGCCCCTGTAACAGGCTCTTCATTATTTCTAATAACCTGCCTGTGCTGATGGTGTGTGTTTCTGAGCTAATTGAAGGTGAAGATCCTTAGAGGATTTCATGCATGAGCAAACCGTAAAGCTGTACAGAGCATGGACTGGGCCAAGAGCGGTGAAAATAGAATTTTTAGATATTTCAAAAAAAATTTTAAGGGAAATTTTACCCTAAAAAAAAAAGACTTAAGAAAACAAGCACTTTTAGATGCTTTTGATTTTCAATCAGTTTCTCGCCAGGTGTTTTTTTTTTTTTTGGCCGGAAATTGCCTGGAATTGCTTTGTGGTGGGGCTCCAATCATTTACATCAATACTGCGAGAGATGGAGGAGAAACTAATCCCAGCTGTCAGCTCACATCCACAGCAGTACAAGCCAGTGGGATAAATCTATAATATATCTTCTAACAGGCCTTGGCTCAGCACGCTGTAAGAGTACACGCAGATCTCTCAAGAAAACACACAATTAAAAAAAGACTTTTTTTTTTTTTTTAAGGTCAATCTTCATGTGTAAATATGTCACATGATTTCAATTCGTTGTGAACAGAGTACAACACTGAGCACCATTCAGAGTTACTTTTAAAAATTGTAGCTCACACGGCGTAGGAAACTTGAAGGCAAAAATCGCCTCAGGTCCTAATTACAGTAACATTAATACCCGTTTTTAAAAGACTCAACCGGCTGACTCGGTTCTACCCCGAGGACACAATTAAAATCAAGAGCTCTACAAATGCTTGTTGGAACCAAAGCTCAGAAACATAAACGAAAGCAAGCAAATTAAGGGCATTAGATCATATACTCTGGATGGAAATGTGTTTTAAAACCCAAAGCGAGAAAGATTTGGTCTGCATTTTTTCATATTCCTCGCCGGAGCCCAACCTCTGAACATTTCAGCAGTTTTACAATGAACCCTGACTTGCTCCCTTTAAACAGAACACAGAAACTCTGCTCTCTATTTCCCTCAGGAGTTGTTAAGCAAAAGCCAGAAATCTGCTGTATGGTTTATTTTACAAAGCAACAATGATGCAAAAAATGATTTTCTTTATTTAGTTAGAAAATATCTGGAAAAAATTTAAGTATTTAGCTGTGGTGAACATTTCACACGCCTCTACATTAGCACTTAGTAGATTGTACGTACCGGTAAACTAGCATGTAGTAACATTAGCCTAGAGGTGAAAATATTGGCTAAATGTTAAGTAAAGAAGCTATAAAAATCCAAAGTATTCCACACAGTGCCGATACACATCGCTGACGTACAGCTTGAATTTTTAATAAAAATAAAATCTCTATAAGAAGCTCATCCTTTTTTGCCACCTGGAGGTGATTTTACAAAGAAAATTCACGCGTAATTTTTTCTGTCTCGATGAAAAGGCTAAATTTTGGTCACTAACCTACTGTGTAGCTCCACCTCTTGCTTAGCTCTTTAAACATGACTACATCACAGCGTAGGTGAGCACAGAGACTATGATGCTAAGTGCCCTCTTCTTCGTCCCGAGCTCTTCGTCCCGAGCTCTACGAAAGGTTAGCGTCCCTTTGATTTACTATTCTGTCCAGTGAAGCAGCCTAAATGCAAATCATTCCCAGCCATAAAAACTGTCCCAATAGTAAAACAAAATGACCCCAGTATAACTGGTACATAAAGTATGGTTGTTATTGTTGTCCTTCGGCTGCTCCCATATTTAGATTTTGGCATAACTAGCATCATGCCTAGCATTGCCAAAAAAAAAAAAGTCTATTCTAACTGAGTCATAATTGGATAATAATAACAAGTCATAATAAGTGTTGAATTGACAACACTTTTAAAAATACAGACCTGTTTTTTTAGTATCTGAGAGTACTAGGAGCAAGAGGGACACAATGATGACATTATAAGGCAGAGATTGGTAAAGAAATATTCCAGGAACCTCAAAGTTATATTACTCCAGGGACATGAGCTACTTGCAGAAGCTTCTTAACTTGGTGTTGCGTGTCTTTCTCTGAGACAGATACAGACCTTATAGCTCGGCCCCAGCTGATGGATGGCGAAGATCTGCGCTGGGTTGAGAGCTTCACTAAACACGTAGATGGCACCAAGCTGTCCACAGAACACCCGGTTAGCGTCTGCTGTCTCAGACGAACCCAGGAAACATTTGTCATAGCTCTGTGATAGAGAGAAAGAGAGACAGAAAGAGAGATAGAGAGAGAGCATGTGAACAACATTGAGGTAGAAGAATGTAAGAATGATTTTAAAGCAAATAAGTGACCAAGTATAGAAGGCTGAACAGGAAATAAGCTGTAGATTTAAAAAGTAAAAACAAGGGTTTGCACCACAAGCTAATCTGAAATCAAATTAAAATTAATATGAAGTCAGACATTCTTCATCTTCCTCATGACAGAAAGTAAAGGGTAACAGATCTTTCAAGAGTAAAAAGAAAAAAAACAAGAAGAGAGCTTATTACAGTATATGAGATAGAAGGAAAGGTGGTGCATTTACAGGGTCAGAGACACTTGCAGAATACTTGTACGCTCCAGATTCATAAATCAAACAGCTTATCTGCTATTTTTATTGGAGACGACAAAAGACAGCTCTTTCGCATTCCAGAGGAGCTGGTGGGCCTGACAGAATCATTTTAAACACAGTGAGAAGAAAATCTGCTTTGAATTTACACAAATAATGTCTTTTGAGCACAAACAATATTAAATATTAAAAGTATTCAGACACTATTTACTTAAAAGAAATAACCTGATGGGTATAAGTGGACATAACACATAC
The DNA here is from genome assembly GCF_030014155.1 of Tachysurus vachellii. NCBI lineage: Eukaryota > Metazoa > Chordata > Actinopteri > Siluriformes > Bagridae > Tachysurus > Tachysurus vachellii. Next base: position 19,270,831 of record NC_083474.1, read on the forward strand.
AGTATAAGTGCAGGAGTACCCTTAAGTTCTCAGGGACAAAATGATTAAACAATACTTTGCTGGAAAAAGCTACAGAGCCATAAAGAAGACTGAAGATTAAAAGTCAATGGAACTATTTTATCCTGCAGAAGTGCACCACCCAGGACTTCACAATGCACTCTCTGAGTAACAATAAGGAAGTTAAAAGAAAAGCCAACAGTCACTCGCAAAAAGTTGCAGGATGACCTAAAAGCAGCACTAAGACAAAAAAGAAAAAAACAGACAAAACAGTACACTCTGTTCAGACAAAACAGTGCACTCTGTTCAGACAAAACAGTACACTCTGTTCAGACAAAACAGTACACTCTCTTCAGACAAAACAGTACACTCTGTTGAGACAAAACAGTGCACTCTGGTCAGACAAAACAGTACACTCTGGTCAGACAAAACAGTACACTCTGGTCAGACAAAACATTAAACTCTGGTCAGACAAAACAGTACACTCTGGTCAGACAAAACAGTGCACTCTGTTCAGACAAAACAGTACACTCTGGTCAGACAAAACATTAAACTCTGGTCAGACAAAACAGTACACTCTGGTCAGACAAATCAGTACACTCTGTTCAGACAAAACAGTACACTCTGGTCAGACAAAACATTAAATTCTGGTCAGACAAAACAGTACACTCTGTTCAGACAAAACAGTGCACTCTGGTCAGACAAATCAGTGCACTCTGTTCAGACAAAACAGTACACTCTGGTCAGACAAAACAGTGCACTCTGGTCAGACAAAACAGTACACTCTGTTCAGACAAATCAGTACACTCTGTTCAGACAAAACAATACACTCTGTTCAGACAAAACAATACACTCTGGTCAGACAAAACATTAAACTCTGGTCAGACAAAACAGTACACTCTGGTCAGACAAAACAGTACACTCTGGTCAGACAAAACAGTGCACTCTGGTCAGACAAAACATTAAACTCTGGTCAGACAAAACAGTGCACTCTGGTCAGACAAAACAGTACACTCTGGTCAGACAAAACAGTGCACTCTGGTCAGACAAAACATTAAACTCTGGTCAGACAAAACAGTACACTCTGTTCAGACAAAACATTAAACTCTGGTCAGACAAAACAGTGCACTCTGGTCAAACAAAACAGTACACTCTGGGCAAACAAAACAGTGCACTCTGTTCAGACAAAACAGTACACTCTGGTCAGACAAAACAATAAACACTGGTCAGACAAAACAGTACACTCTGGTCAGACAAAACAGTACACTCTGGTCAGACAAAACAATAAACTCTGGTCAGACAAAAAAAATAAATAAACATCATTCTTAGAAAAAAAGCACAATGCTGCAAAACTAATTACTTCCAAATTACTATAGAAATCTCAAAGTTGTCCAAGCCAACAATGGCTTTACAGCAAAGTGCTAATGTTGGTTATTTTCTGTATCTGAATACCTCTTCCTTGTTCATATTATTTCTAAACCTACCTTATGCATATTCATAAGTACAAAGTCAAATGACAGGAGATGTGAAAAATGAGAAATTTAAGAAGCATATATGCCCTAGAATTATAATTAATAACAGAAAAATCCTTAGAAATGCATTATTTCTGAGATGGAATTGGTACAGTGTTCCAGTGATGACTGGAACACTGTACCATTTCCATCTCATCCCTCGAACCTTCTCTGAATAGGTAATAGATAGATAAAAAAGATTCTGTATTTTAATGATCGATTTGTTCCATGTGATATCACTTTGCCTTGCCCATCTGTCATGGTGACAAAGACTTATTCAAATAAGTGTTTTGCAGCACCAGTGGGATGGGGGCAGTGGCTCACACTGGAAAGGAATATCAGAAATAAACACACTCTTGACTGAGCATCGAGATAAATGGCCGCATGTGTCGGAGTCTAATTTCACAGCACAGCGATGATCAAACACCAGCTCCAGGCCAAACTAAAACAGGAGATGAATGTGGACAGAATGCACACTTACATCATTAGTGTTGACGTGCCAGGCCATATCGCCGTATGAGACCAGCTGTCCGTTGACGTAGCAGCGGATTTCACTGTTCCTCCAGCGGTTGTAAATGTGGACAATGCTGATCATGTACCACTGCAAAAACCAACACAGGAAAAAATCATTTAAATCATTATTGAAATTTTAACTGTTTAATGTCTCAGATTCACTCGTGCTATTGAAGATTTCCAATGAAAAATTACGGTTATTTGTTAATTATGAAAAAAATGGTTATTTGTATAAACACCAATTCAACAGAATCAACATCTGTGGCTCACAATAACTAAAGATCACAATAACTAGCCTGATCTCTTATTTTATTTTACAGGTTGCATCCATAAACACCTTCTTAAAGGTGACTCCTCTTGAGGTGACCTCTTCTATTGGACCCATAAATTTCAAAGAAACAGAGCAAGCACAGCATCTAAGCCAGTAAAATCTAAGGATCGGAGATATGAATAATAGATCAGACAGAAAGAGCAAAGCCGAGGCTGCAAGCGGGAACGTAGACATTGTGGTGGCATTAGAAAGAGATTCAAGCAGCTACGGAGCTGTGACACGTAACAAAACATTTTTTTTTTAAATTGTTTTTCTAGACTTGGAAAAACTGTAAAAATTTGCTTATCGCCTAAGCATTTGCCTGTGTACCAAATTTGATGTACAATTCTTTGGTTTGCTTTCTGCAGATTCACAGTGAAACCTGCATTTGCATCTGCCTTCATCTCAGAGGACTTGAGTCCTAACACGGACACAATAGGTTTCAACAAGTTTCGACAAGCTCTCACTCCACAAGGTCATGTCATGAATGAACAACTGCAACTATCAGAAATTCTACTAACCAGGTACAGCAAATGACATTTCTGGGTCAGATTCCTTCCACAAAAATACCACCTGGTGTAAGGCTCATTGCTCAACCTGACAAGTACAACAGAGATCCAACTAAGCGTCAAGGCTTCCTTTTACAATGCTAATTATACTTCTCTACAGAGGATGTTCAGTCTGACAAGGACAAAGTGGCTTAACTCACTCCTCATGGGTAAAGCATGATGGGCCACCTCTCTCTTGCTTGCTGGAAGTGGATGGAATGAACCAGATCTCATTGCCACCTTTCATTAAGGGCTTAGAGAGTATGGGGTCACTGAAGAGAAGCAGTATTCTTTCCCTTGACTCCCTTGTAGGACTGGCTATTTGTCTTATAAAAGTGTTCAGTTAAAGAAAAAGCCACCATAATTTATTTCCCATTCAGGGAATGCAACTCGGCAGTACTAGATTGTCCTATGACCAACACCAGGGAAGAACTGTCTTTGCCTTGGCTGTCATTTTACCCAGATAGTCCCACTCCCTCTGTTGTCAAGGCTCTACAGGTTTTACATCCATTCATGTGTTGCACTGAATCCTTTGTTTCCTGTAAGCCATTCCTATTATGCTGCATTTGCAGCTATCCTGGACACCAGGGAAACAAGCAATTGAGCTGCACTGTGTGGTGTTTTCACATGCCAATAATTGATTGACTGGAAGGGTTATGGGCCAGAGGAGCATTGCTCTCATGACATTCTAGACCCAGCACTGCTAAGTAGTTAAGGCTCTGGGTTACTGATCAAAAGGTCAGGGATATAAGTCACAGCACAGCCAAGGTGTCTTGAGCAAGGCTATTAACCCTGTCTTGTCCAGAGCTAACACATCATCATATCATAACTGATCCTGTCCTCTAACCCCTGTAATCTATAAAGGACGTCTTTCTTTCTTGTAATCATATAATACCACGCAGGCCACCATGACTACCCAGCTCCATGACAGAGATGGCACCCCAGAATGAAGGGTACTGTCTCATCTATGCCGATTCATTCAAGTTTCTGTATATGACAAAAAGAAACCTAAACACTTATTGTGAAAGCTTGCTGCAGACCTGGCTAGCAAAGTTGATAAGCCACGAGGAAGTCATTGCCTAATGTCTACCTACCCTGTCTTTTATAACAGAAAACTTTGCTGAAAACAAGGACACAGCAGGTTTCAATGAATTTTGTATCTTTCATGCAAGGTCATGCTATAAGAAAACAGTGGCAGTTTTCCTCTCCCTGTGTTTCCACTACAGGTAGCCTTGCTAATCTGGTACAGATACTGACCCTGATAAAGTCTAGAGGACAATCAACAAACACTGTATATGGAAAATTAGCTGTAGTGTCTAACCTATATATCTGTAGTATAAAACCTTGAACAGCCAGAAACATTTCTGAAAAGTATGATGGTGTTACCAGAAAAAGCAAGGACTTTCTAGAGCACTGTTCTGTTATATATGTGAGCTCTCCATCAGTACATTCCCAAGACACTGATAAGATTTCCTGCTAAATGGAAGAACACTACACCAAACACTATGTGCCTCAATCAAATGATCCTACGACAAACCTTTCCTCAGTTTGTACATGCATTTCGGGAAGAGTTTGATAACCAATGATCTTCGCCATGGTAGTACAAGAGTGGAACATTACGACATTAAGTGGATAGAGTAACCCTTAGAGTAGCCCAATTAACCCTTTTTTTCACCTATAAGTGAAACAAGTCTGCAAAGATGGGTACATGTCTCTGAATTGAATTAATGGGCCCCAGTCAATAATTGCACACATACAGAATAACCTACTGTATATGGCAGATTCTCTAGACCTTTTATTTCTAGTTGTTTCTCTTCTTCCTCAAGAAGAAAAGATAATCCATTGCTTCTCTCTCAAAATATATACTTATGTAACTTCTTATACTTCTGAAATAACAGCACAATTTCTATTTTTTGTCTCTGAAGGATTTTTATCTGATTGAGGTGTTAATAATTTGATGCCCAGATACACCTTTACATGCCACCCAGTGTCACTCTGCAATCGTGCAGAGACTTAACTGTTAAAATAAAAATATCAAGCTTGAATTGAACAGAAGCCAAGCCCATTTAAATGATGAATCGAAAACCTACTATAAGCATGCATATATTATAAATCCAGAAATCCATAGGGTTTTAAAGGGCACCACATTGGTCTTAATCACTTCCATTAAATTTAGTTTTAATCAAATTCGAAAGACCACTGAGAGGATCTACTCACTTTGGGACATACTGTACATTAATATGTTCATAACATTCATTTGACCAAAAGGCCCCAATGGTGCTTAAAATGAATCAAAGGGATGACCTGGTGAATTGGCCTTTATTTCGCTGGAGAGGAACCAGTTGACCAGTTCGAAAGTTTTCTGTGCAGAAAGTTGTAGAGATGTGACGAAAGTTCTCATATTCATAACCAGGTTGCACACATGCTTTAGTCTGAGCCCCTTATCCAGATTATTCAGATCATCAAGTGCATGTAATGGTTGATATTTCTAGCCTCCAAAACTTAAACTTGAAATTAACATCTAACAAGTCTAGCCAATATATATGAATTGTCCTAGTTTTATCAGATAGTTCTCTCTATGTTTAAAACTAATTGAACAATATGGCTTCAACCATATGCCCATTAGATCTACACATACAACAGCACTTGACCCAGAGTTTTTTTTTTACAGTCACTACATCTTAACATAAAAAACATATAAAATTGTAAATTGTTAAGTTTGTTTGTGTGAATAGTCAATTATATTTTGACCTTTCTATGAGATGCTAAACATTGAAAAAATACAAATAAATCAGTGTGTGTGGGTATAAATTCCATTACTATTAGCATTTCCTTTTTCCTACTACTACGTGATACACATAATTTTATTGTAACTAAAAATAACTGCAAGCCTTTAGACAAATATTTACCTTCCTCGGCTGGAAGTCGTACTTCACGCAGTGCTGAAAGCCTTTTCCTTTGGATTTGAGTGATGTCACAATCAAGCAGTTACCCACAAAATGAGCTGAATAACCAACACCTTTGCAGGTCCGAAAGCTACAGAAAGAGAGAGAGAAAGAGAGAGAGAGAGAGAGAGAGAGAGAGAGAGAGAGAGATACCACCTTATGTGAAACCTTCATTAAATTGCAACAATGTCAGTTTGCTCAAGATTACCGCTGAGAGCAACACTATCTGTAAAAGTCAAAATAATTAGATTGCTAATGATTTGGAAAAGCCCCAGGGTAAAACGCCTACACCTTTTCACTACGTCACCCACATGTCTTTAAATCATTGATCATTTCGGCTGTTGCTGCTGCTGCTGGAATTCCCAATCTCTCTAATATATGCGTCTTTAAGCTGCAGTGCCAAAATGCATTCAATTTACTCTATCTCAGTGATTCATGCTCTGCAGAGCAAACAGCCTGTTTGACCAGGCTTAAGAGTTTTATATACTGGATATTAGCAGAAGGAAAAATAATCAATCCTTCCATGCAGTGCAGTTCCCAAACGATTCTACACTGAGGCACAAAATGTCACCAAACATTTACATAGGCACAATTTATTCGGATAAAATATGAAATATTAAAAAAAGAAGAAAACAACCCTATGTGTGTCAATATCGAGGTTTGCTGAGATTATAAAAAACAAAATAAAAAAATTCAATATTAACAAAAATTAAGACAAACATGACATCATTAATTTATATTTTATTTGTACCACTGAATTCCTAAATCTGATTGGTCAGACCACTCCACTCATAGTATAACTATAGTGTCACCTGCAAAGTAAATATTAATGCATTTATGTACATAAATGTTTACATATATTACACATATATGTATATTTTACACACACACACATATATGTGTGTATATATATATATATATATATATATATATATATATATATATATATATATATACACACATATATGTGTGTGTGTGTATATATAGTCATTTCTACATTATCTTTTAAATAGTTTCGAAAAAGCTTTTTAACTATAGAAAATAAATAAATTATATTTCTATTGTTATTGTTAACTAATTTATTTTTTCATTATTTTTTTTATTTTATTGTAAAAATTTGCATTCAGCTTTCTGAAAGTAGTTCAAAAAGCAGTTCTCTATATGTCATACTGTGTGAAACTAACAGATATGTACAGTATAGATAGATAGATAGATAGATAGATAGATAGATAGATAGATAGATAGATAGATAGATATTTTATTTTATTTTTTTATTTTTCATTTATTATTTCTATTGACCAATTGAGGTGCAAGAGTTAGAGTGAGCAGAAAATCAGAAATTCCATAGAAACTGCTACTTCGGTCATTTCTGAAAAGCTTCATGTCTCTATATCAGTTAAACTGCCATCAGTCTTCATCCTCCTCGTCCATTCAACAGCTTTCACCACAATAAATCACAATTTAAGACACATTGTGATTATAATTTGCTTCCTAACGGGAGGAACAAGAATATCATGGGACATCCAGGGGATTCACATCTGCTCTATGAAGACTCACTAATGCTCTCAGATCTCAGTATCTATCAGATGTCTCTTCAATGACATTAGCTGAAAATTAATCCCAGGTAAACTGGACTGCTGTTCATCATCAGAGGCGCATCCCGATGTCAAGAGCTTGTGAACTCCCAGACCAATGACCTCAGCATCTTTCACTGGACACAACCTTGTGGTAACCCTGGACAGTAAACTGTCCTTCTCATCTTATATCACTAAACTTGCTCTAGAACGTTCTATCCACAGAGGGCACACAGGTGCTTGTTCAGTCCCTCAACAATTTGAAGATGGATTATTTCAGATCACTCATGACACCATAAAGCAGCTTCATGACTTGCTTTCAACCACCTCCATCCAAGTCCTCCATTTCTACCCCATTCCAATGGCTTTCAAAAGAATATAAAAAAGAAAGAAAGAATTCAAATCACTAATTTCATGTAAAGCAAATAGACATTGCTTAAGATTAATTTTACCGCAAATCATAATCTTATGAAAATTAAGATTATGACGTGGTTGTTGACGTGACCGTGGTTGTTGACGTGACCATTGACGTGGTCCTCTAAAAGGATGGCTTTGTCTTTTGTTTTATTTAAGGATTCTTTGTCCAGAGGAAGGCAGATAGTGCTACTTCTTATTATTAATAATAGAGGAAGGCAGATAGTGCTACTTCTTATTATTAATAATAGAGGAAGGCAGATAGTGCTACTTCTTATTATTAATAATAATAATAACAATAATAATAATAATAACAATAATAATAATAATAATAATAATAATAATAATAATAATAATAATAATAATAATAACTAGATTTGTAAAGTTCGTCGAGATAAACTTTGATGTTGGCTTTGACGTGCAAGTATTCGCAAAGGCCAGTGCTTTTTGGAGGCGAGTGGACATAAGGGTTAGTGTTACTTTTGGAGGCAAGTGGACAGAAAGTTTGTGAAAGCTACTGGACCGCTAGGGTGCCAATACTTTTGGAGCGGACATGAGCATGTGACGTGATCCGAATACCCGTGAGGCAGTTCCACTCATTGTGCTGAGTGTTTTGATATGTCACATGTCCATGTTGTGCAAATGTTTGATTTAGCTTATTTTGGGGGCGGGGCTATACACGTGACGACACGTGACGCGACCAAAATACACGTGAGGCACTTCCCCTCATTGGGCTGAGTGTTTTGATATGTCACATGTCCATGTTGTGCAAATTTTTGATTTCGCTTATTTTGGGGGCGGGGCTATACACGTGACGTCACGTGACGTGACCAAAATACACGTGAGGCACTTCCCCCCTTGGGCTGAGTGTTTTGATATATGACATGTCCATATTGTGCTCATTTTTGATTTCGCTTATTCTGGGGGCGGGGCTACACGTGATGTCACGTGACGTCACGTGATGTCACCAGTATACCCGGTGGGGTGCCAATACTTTTGGCAAAAAGTGGCTACTGAGGGTTTGGACATTTCATGTCAATACTGCAGTCATTATGGGATTCTACTTATTATTATACTGCATAGAACACAGGAGAGAAGCCGTGCCTGAGCTCTGCGCACGCTGCGTGTGTGAAAGCTTAGAGGAATTTTAGGAATTCCCCATTCAAGTCTATGGGACGTTCCATCGTCGACTACGGGAAAACCGAAAGTTCCGTCGAGTTATAAACCTCCAAAGTTTAGAATGGAAGTGGATACGAAAAAAGGCCACTTTGAGCTTCCGTACCGGGAATGCCGGAATTCCGATCGCTTAGAAAAGTAATAGCAACAAACTTCAGACCAGGGTCTACGACATATCCGAATTTGGTGCATGTGGCTCGAAAGTCCTAGGAGGAGTTACTCTTGATAAATTTTTGTCTAAGAAGAAAATATAATAATAATAATAACTAGATTTGTAAAGTTCGTCGAGACAAACTTTGATGTTGGCTTTGACGGTGCAAGTATTCGCAAAGGCCGGTGCTTTTTGGAGGCGAGTGGACATAAGGGTTAGTGTTACTTTTGGAGGCAAGTGGACAGAAAGATTGTGAAAGCTACTGGACCGCTAGGGTGCCAATACTTTTGGAGGCAAGCGGACATGAGCATGTGACATGATCCGAATACCCATGAGGCAGTTCCCCTCATTGTGCTGAGTGTTTTGATATGTCACATGTCCATGTTGTGCAAATTTTTTATTTTCACGTGATGACACGTGACGACACGTGACGTGACGTGACCATAACACACGTGAGGCACTTCCCCTCATCGGGCTGAGTGTTTTGATATGTCACATGTCCGTGTTGTGCAAATTTTTTATTTTCACGTGATGACACGTGACGACACGTGACGTGACGTGACCATAACACACGTGAGGCACTTCCCTTCATTGTGCTGAGTGTTTTGATATGTCACATGTCCATGTTGTGCTAATTTTTGATTTCGCTTATTTTGGGGGCGGGGCTACACGTGACGTCACGTGACGTGACCAAAATACACGTGGGGCAGTTCCCCTCATTGTGCTGAGTGTTTTGATATGTCACATGTCCATGTTGTGCTAATTTTTGATTTCGCTTATTTTGGGGGCGGGGCTACACGTGACGTCACGTGACGTGACCAAAATACACGTGGGGCAGTTCCCCTCATTGTGCTGAGTGTTTTGATATGTCACATGTCCATGTTGTGCAAATTTTTGATTTCGCTTATTTTGGGGGCGGGGCTACACGTGACGTCACGTGACGTTACCAAAATACACGTGGGGCAGTTCCCCTCATTGTGTTGAGTGTTTTGATATGTCACATGTCCATGTTGTGCAAATTTTTTATTTTCACGTGATGACACGTGACGACACATGACGTGACGTGACCATAACACACGTGAGGCACTTCCCCTCATTGGGCTGAGTGTTTTGATATGTCACCTGTCCATGTTGTGCAAATTTTTGATTTCGCTTATTTTGGGGGCGGGGCTATACACGTGACGTCACGTGACGTGACCAAAATACACGTGGGGCACTTCCCTTCATTGGGCTGAGTGTTTTGATATATGACATGTCCATATTGTGCTCATTTTTGATTTCGCTTATTCTGGGGGCGGGGATACACGTGACGTCACCAGTATACCCGGTGGGGTGCCAATACTTTTGGCAAAAAGTGGCTACTGAGGGTTTGGACATTTCATGTCAATACTGCAGTCATTATGGGATTCTACTTATTATTATACTGCATAGAACACAGGAGAGAAGCCGTGCCTGAGCTCTGCGCACGCTGCGTGTGTGAAAGCTTAGAGGAATTTTAGGAATTCCCCATTCAAGTCTATGGGACGTTCCATCGTCGACTACGGGAAAACCGAAAGTTCCGTCGGAACGCCGAGTCCGGAACTTTGTCCGGAGTAACGTCCTAAAGAACCTGTCCGAGTTTGGTGTAAATCGCTCGAAAACTTGCCGAGTTATAAACCTCCAAAATTTATAATGGAAGTGGATACGAAAAAAGGCCACTTTGAGCTTCCGTACCGGGAATGCCGGAATTCCGATCGCTTAGAAAAGTAATAGCAACAAACTTCAGACCAGGGACTACGACATATCCGAATTTGGTGCATGTGGCTCGAAAGCCCTAGGACGAGTTACTCTTGATAAATTTGTGGCTAAGAAGAAGAATAATAATAATAATAAATAATAATAATAATAATAATAATAATAATAATAATAAGCTTATAAAGGAAATCAGAATGTTGGCTTCTACAAAGCCAACATAATAATAATAATAATAATAATAATAATAATAATAATAATAATAATAATAATAACAATAAGCTTATAACGGATTTCAGAATGTTGGCTTCTACAAAGCCAACATAATAATAATAACAATAATAATATCTATTATTATTGTTATTATTATTATTATTATTATTATTTTTATTATTATTATTATTATTATTATTATTATTATTATTATTATTATTATTATTATTAATAATAATAATAATAATAGATACTACTACTACTACTATTACTACTACTAATAATAATAATAATAATAATAATAATAATAATAATAATAATAATAATGTTTTTTTTAATTAGCCATTTGTTCAAACTAGTCTGGCTAAGAGTGCTCATTCAGTGCAGTTATAAATAAATAAATAAATAAATAAATAAATAAATAAATAAATAACAGTCACTCTTTTTAGCTGTGGCATGCTGGCCTGAGAAAATGACAGTTTTTTTTCTTCTTGTGCTGCCTGGCAATTTAAGGCCTATATTTCTGAGGGACTACATTATAATTGGCATGCAGAAACAGCATCTTAAATAACACAGACTCCCGACTGATTAGCACTTTAGACGGCTGCTAAGCACGGAACCTGGATCAGTCGTCTTTGGCTAAGTGCACAACATTCATCAAACCCCCCTGCTGTGGACTCGCAGTCGCTTCTACATGTTTTCATCAACACACTGCACACAGGATCTACTGTAAACTGCCAAAACTACAGGGAGGTGCATCAAGTGCTGCTAAAAAAATAAAGCTGCAGTAGGTACAATCAAAAGCTCTCTGTGTGGAAAATATTTACAGTAGCCAATGATCATGGAGTCTTTATTCAAATGTCTATGTTTTAGACAGAGAACATTCCCAGTACCACAAATTAAGACACATGGCACATCAGTTATCTGGAAGTGATCTGTTTTAGGAAAATAACCAACAGGAAAGTCTGACTTCCTGTTATCATGCTTAAAGTTAATTATTTTTCTACAACAGCATATAATACCTCTAATTCTTCCAGTAATTAGGATGAGAAAGACTCAATTACTGATTACTACAATTACAATATATACATTTATAGATCCATTTATTATTGTGGAACATCCATAAAATAAGATACTGTGGATAATGACACGTTCACCTTATCAGAAAATTATACGCTATCAGCTAACACACAACATCTTTTTGTTAGGTTTTATTGTAAATGAAAAAAATCTTAACAGAAAGAAATTCAGTTTCATAAGTATGCACTGAATTCGGTGTTTCAGATTTCGATGTTTGTTCAGACATTCGGTGGTTTGTATAAATAAAAGTATTTAATACTGTTGGTCAAATATGCTAGTAAAGTGAAGGTCTATAGAAATTAGGTATGATTTAGCTAACAAATAACACACCACTCATGTCAGCTTTTACTTAATTGCAGATGACAGGCAATGTTTTAAATACCATACATACTGTATACTCTCAGGGCTCTCAAGTTTTGAAGACGGGCAAGCGTGACATCTCCACACACATACACACACACACCCCAACGAAAAAAACAATAATGGGGGAGTTGTTGTGTTTGGATCACTGACAGCAATTTATTTTCAATTTATTAATTTGTATGTGTGTGTGTGTGTGTGAGAGAGAGAGAGAGAGAGAGAGAGAGAGAGATTATGACTGGTGTTGTTTATTGTAAGTGTTTGTTGACTTTTTGGACTCCTTTATCATTTGTAATGTTGCTCCCATTTAAAACAGTTCGGCTCAAGCCCAGACATTTTTAGGGTCATGATTGAGGACAATGTCCCGTCCAGAGACAAGCTGTTTCGTGTTGAGGTTTTGTTCAAACCGACCCTCGAAAATACCCTCTCTAATGAATGTTTTTTTTTCATTGGTTGTTGCTTTAAATCTTACCCAGATAGTACTATTTTCTGATTGGCTATTGTGTAGCCTCTTTTTTTGATTGGCTGATAAGTGTCAGGCTCAACTAAGAACTCCAGGGGAGACGCGCTTGATTCCTGCTCAGTTCCATAGAGACAGCGGTGCGGACAGATACATTTTGGGCGCTGCGGCATATTAAATATATGATAAATAGTCAAAACGTTTTTCTGCGTGAGAAATACGATGTGTGGCGGGAGAGCGTGAGAAAAGACCAAAATGCGTGACTATCACTCTCAATGCGTGACACTTGAGAGCCCTGTACTCTCTTGCTAGCACTACACTCAGGCTCCATAGCTGCTAGTCAGACACCAGCTAATGATTTTTTGTCAAGGTTGTAAACACAGTCTGCTAAATCAGACACTGTATCTTAAAAAGGATGATGACTATAGCCAGGCTGTCCCAGTGTAGGAATTTATATGCTAGTTTTAACACTCTAGCTAACTGGCTAGCTGCCATTTTTAATAGATTTCACTTATGGAAATTAGTTATAAATTGTCCAGTCTGTTAGAGACCTCATTTCATGCTGATATCTAGCACAGATAATTCTGGCACAATTATAACTAGGATAATGTTATTTTGTGTATACTGTAGAAGATGGCATGGATCATTAAAGCCTAGGAATGTACTTCTGTTTAACAATGGAGCATAATTTAGCAGCACCGAGACTCCTAAAGAGCCGGATAATGAGCGGATGAGTCGTACGAGGCATGTTAAAACTGAGAAAACTTCAAACCACGCAGGGAACCAGGTACCGATTACTGAAGCTGGGAATCGTTTACCTACGACTTAATTAAATTGCGCTGCAAATATAAAATTGTAATCAACAGATTTGCATTCTGAAATGGTTCTGGGAAACTTGTTTACAGCGATTTTCCAGGCTGCTATCACTGCTCAGGGCCTCTGTGTTTTTATTTTGTAAACTGCTGCAATATAAGAGCGAGACGGTGCTGAAACGAGATTAGCGTGACACATCAGACCTTTTGGCTTGTCGAGTGCATGAATACAGATGGGTGCACACAAAGGCTCTATGGGGTGGTGTGTCAAGTTTATGTACACAAAGTTACAGCAATGACGCAATTCTTTAGCGAACTTCAAAATGGATAGTAGATCTGACACGTAACGTCTTTTTGTTCTCCCTTTCTGTTTCATTCTTCTATTTTTTCCCTAGTACTTCAAAAGCTTTTATAACTACAAGCCCTCCAGTCCCCACCACACACACACACACACACACACACACACACACACACACATACACATACAGACATACACTCACCTCCCTCTACCCTAAGGCTTTACCTCATGCATCCTGGGACTTCTGCTGGTAAAACACAAAGCTCCCATGCTATTTATGTTAGCGTTAATTACCCACAAGTCTCTACACAGAGCATTATTTCACTCCTCCAATTAATATACTCCCTCCCTACAGAGATCCACCTCTGAATCCAGAACGTTCCACCCACCACGGATTCATGCTCGTATTCGTTTATTCAGCTAACCCTGACCTATTTCTCATTAATGTTAACTGATCCTGCACATCATCTAAATCCATTAACAAAGCTCATTCTGCACAGGAAAGAAGCAGGAATTTAAGGACATCGACATCTGCCGTTTCTACACGTTTAATCCTCTTAAATATTCCAGCTGTTTCTATTTATTCGAGGGTTTAATCGTCACACAGATGTGTAAACAACTCACCAGTAAAGATAGGGCTTGTCCTTGTCCACGTTGATGTTGTTAAGAGGATCCATCCGGAACCACGTGTTGAGACTGAAGCCGTTCTGGTAAGGCCACTTGGCGATGGGAGGTAAAGCAATCGCCTGCCGTAAAGAGAACATGTGAGGAGAATATTGTGTTAGAAAACCCAAGACATGTTTGGGGTTTGTGCTTAATATGACACATCTGGTATATCATTAGATCTGTAAAAGGTGCTACGGCGAAGTCTCGTCTAAAAGTCCATTACGATGCGAGTGTTTCTAATTTATTCACTTAGTAAAATATAAAAGATACACTCTTAGAACAATACTCTTATAGAACATTCTAATACCTGTTAGACAATATTATTTATTTGTATTAGATTTTAATTAGTAGATTATGAAATTCTATATTGGGTTCAATAAAGGTATCTGAAGGGCAACTTTAGGGTTCTATATATAAAGCACCCTATAGAAAGAACCTTTTCTTCAAAGAGGGTATACTGTATATTAGACGTTTTGTAAATTATAAAATTCTTTTATAATTTATAGATGGTTCTTATAGATGGTTCTACGAGGTGTGTTGTATATAAAACCCTTAAAGGGTTCTATAAAGAACTTTTCTACTTCAGGGGAAATATCAGATTTCGATAAATTATGTTTATGTTTACGTTTATAATAATATAATTAAATATATAAAACAATAAAATAATAGATAATGTAATATATAAAATAATAAATGATGAAATTTGTTATATAAAACATTCTATGGGCACATTCTATGGGCACTCTTTTCTTTCGTGGTTCTATAGAGAACCTTCATTCTAAGATTGCATACTTTAATTTTTTCTAAATAATGAAATTCCATAATAAGTACTATAAAGGGGATAAAAGGAGAACTAGGGGACTAAAGAACCCTAAAGGAACCCCAAATAATACAATTATTTTTGTTATTTTATATTATTTTTTCTAAAAGTGAAATACAGAGGAAAATTATAGTGTCATAAGTATCAGGATATGCTGTTACAGTAAACTAATCAACAACTCTACAAGACTAAGTAGTAATCAAGTACTACTTGTCCCCCTGCTGTCGTACTAAGACTAAAGATATTCTGTGGTTGGTTCAAACCTATTGTTATAAAAAATGATAAAGTGTGAAAAAGTGTTTTCCCCCTTCCTGATTATTTATTTTTTAGCATGTTTGTTTCAGATCATCAAACAAATTTAAATATTAGTCAAAGATAACACAAGTAAACACAACATGCAGTTATGAAATTAAGGTTTTTATTACTAAGGGAAAACAAATTCCAAACCCACATGGCCCTGTGTGAAAAAGTGCTTGCCCCTAAACCTAATAACTGATTGGGCAACCTTATCAGCAAAAACTGCAATCAAGCGTTTGCGATAACTTGCAATGAGTCTGTTACAGCGCTGTGGAGGAATTTTCGTCTACTCATCCTTGCAGAAATGTTGTAATTCAGCCACATTGGAGGGTTTTCGAGCATGAACCGCCTTTTTAAGGTCATGCTACAGCATCTACAGCATACAGGTCAAGACTTTGACTAGGCCACTCCAAAGTCTTCATTTTGTTTTCCTTTACTAATAAAAACCTTCATTTAAAAACTGCATGTTGTGTTTACTTGTGTTACCTTTGACTAATATTTAAATATTTTTGATGATCTGAAACAGTAAAGTGTGAAAAACGTGCAAAAAAATAAAAAAAATCAGGAAAGGGGCAAACACTTTTTCACATGTATGTACAGCACTTTGGATCAACTATTGATTTCTTTATAAATAAAATCTGACTTGACTTGAATAGAGTGATGTGAAGGAGAATCACTGAAACCAGTGAGTTTATTATTTCACAATAATCCGGTTACTAAGAAACGACAAATAAAGTGTCATCTGGAAGACTTCCCAGTGCTGGAACACTTACTGACTGTTGTGAAGCTCTGACACTAGTGTTCAGTGTTCATGTCAACAATTATACCGTTAGTGTTTGCACTGTTTTTTGTTTTTTTTTTCACATAGTTTTTAGCAGACTTCTGTCGTACAAATGAACCATGACTATAGAAATAATTTGAGTGTTACATGAAACCTGTTGACTTGCCTTAAATTTCAAGCCAACTTCTTCCCTGTTATATTTACTAAACAGCTCTCATTGGCTGATATATTTATTTATTTAGTCATTTCAATTCTGATTTCATTATAAACAAACACAAACCATCTAGCAACTCGAGGTGTTCCTCAAGGTTCCGCAGCTGGTCCACTCCTTTTCATGGACCATCATCATGTTATATATTAATAGAAATATTTGTCACAGTCACAGTCTTAGATTAAAGGACCGCACAGATGACACACATCATATCATTCTACCACCTCACACTCACTGGAGATATGGAGGTGTTCTTGGTGTCTGAATCAAAAGTTTTAAATAACTAAATAGTAAACTGTGAGGGAGTTATTCTGAAAACCCAAACCTAGCCTGGCTAACCTTGACATCAACATTTTCATATCTTCACTTGTTTTAAAATTTTGTTTAAATTCTATTTTTTTTTCTATTTTTAAGTCACTCTAACACGCAAAGTTTTAGCCCACGCTCATACCTTTATAACCTCCAACTTTTTCTTTTCTTCTTGCCAAAACAATCTTGAGGCTCCGATATACTTTCAAATATCTGCCTCATGACTGACATCCATGGTTTACTTTAAGAGCTAAGTCCTAACCAGATCTGTACAGAAGATATTATACTCAGGACTAAATGTAGACAATACAATATGTCTAGGTCTAAAACTGGGATGGAATTCAAAAATCTGTTTAATATGACAAAATGCTGGCAATTTAGATAATACTGATCTAAAAGTGAGTGGAAAAAATGCTGAAGTTACTATACATGGAGTTTGTTCTGTTTTGTTGTGACCATGTTGAGCATTGAATGTCTTTGTCATGTCTTACTCCACAGTGGTAGTTAAATATGAAGCCCATATGAAAGTAGACGCTCAGGGCTTGTCATAATGGTTTGGACAATTTCCTACACCAGGGGGCATTCAGTCAGGGGTTTGTTTATGTCTGTCAGGACTCAGCCCGGACTTTTTGTCTGCCCCGCCTTTGTCTGCTCCTCCCTGTCATCACACCTGATCCATATTGTGTCATCATTGTCTTTTATATTTAAATGAGATTCATTAGTTACGTTTACCCCTTGTCATGTCTAGTCAGTGTTAAGTGTCGTCATGTGTATTGTTTCAGTTATCGTCATTTCTGTCTTTGTCGTCTTTGTTTATTAAACCCCTTTCATTTGATGCTATCCTGCTTACGGGTCTGTCTCCTTCCTTCCAGGATGTGACAATGTCTCCTCCATGCCATGTGGCTCTTTTAATTCACTCGGGAGTAAAAAGTCAATGCTGACATTCCTTAATGTTCTGAACTGTACTACACAATGTACACAATGCACCTAAACACCCAAATTTGAACAGCAATTTTTACATTTTAGCATTTATTACATGCCTTATTGCTTAAGTTTTTCTCTCTCTCTGCTTTTGTTTGTTTTGTGTTTTCACGTGTGTTTTCCCCACCTGATCCTTTCTGCCTGTTTCTGCCATGTCCCCTACTGTATGTAGCACTCACTACCTCCCCAATTTATACCTGTGCTAGTTAAAAGCACGTGCTTTTTTTTGGCTGACTCCATGTTGTTGTGTGTTGTTTGTTACCTGGTGGTCTCCTTTTCATATTTTTGGTTTTCTTGTAAAATGTTTTATTTGTATTTTGAATGTATTTATTTATTTATGAATGTATTATTTATTTGTAGTTTTCTTGTAGAATGTATTTTAGTTGCTCACTTTTTCCAGTAGTGTTTTATGTGTCTGTTGGTTTCAATGTTTTATTAATAAAACCACTGTCTGTCTTCTATCCCTGCATTTGGGTCTGGTCCGACAGAGGCACCCGCACCTGAAAGTACTAACAAAACTAATACTAATAAACCTAAAACAAATATTAATGAAACCAAAAATAATACTAATAAAACTAATATTAATGTAATATTAATGATATGTTTGTTTGCTTGTTTGTTGGTTGGTTTTAATATCTTAAATTTATGTAGCTCTTAGCTTGCACAGAGATCATTTGTGCTAACAGGTAAATACAGGTACTTTTTTTTGCCTTTAAATATTTGACTCTTTAGGATAAATTCATATACTTATAACAGATTTATACATTTCTGTAAAACTGCTTTGTGACAAAAGCCATTGTCCAAAGTGCCATACCATTAAATCTGAATTGATCTGAATTGAATGTCTGATTAAAAATCAGGCACTTTTGTGTAACATAATGTACCCGATGATTGCATTCGACTCACAGCAGCACTACGACCCGGAAAGTTGAAGAAAGCATCCGGTCCATGTCTCTGTGGCATCTGATTCAGGACAGTAAGCAGCTTCACCGCGTGTCTTGGCTGCACACAATACACACAGTACAGAAGATTTAACAAGTGTGTCACTACTACTGGAACTATACACCTTACTATCACTAGATACATGACTACCAAAGCAGAAACATTTTTCACTTCCAGAAATAAAGGTACCGCAGTGGACGTTACTGGAGTGCTACCATCGGTACAGTCAAGGGGACATGTTTTATGCATATTTTGATTGGAAGCCTTAGTGCAAATAATTTAAGGACCTTTATTTCTGAAAGTGTTTATCTGCACTAGATGGCATTCACACTTTCTGAAGACTCTAATTTGCCACAATAACAACTCTGCTGTTCCTGATGAAGACCTTCACTGTGTTTAGAAAGAGATAGCTGTGCTGCCAGTTTCTTGACTATAGTGAGTAGTGCCATTGATGCTCTGTCAATATCTCTCTCTCAGACACCAGCAGGAAGTCGATAACAGCGCGAGCCGCACTCGTTCTTTAGCCTGGTTGCTCTTCTGACCTGCGACACTGTCAATAACTGATCTAGGAGAATCAGATCTTACCCACAATCCTCCCTCTCCTCTGAGCATACTGAAGAGCATCTTCAGCTCCTTCACAGTGATACTGTAGCTGGCCAAAACTCCCAGCATGTCAGCCAACAGATCTAAAAACAAGAAAGAGAGACAGACAGAGAGAGAAAGAGAGAGAGAGAGAGAGAGAGTTGGTGGTTGGTGATGATGCTTCTCATTTCAATAACTGTGTCTCCTTGCATCCCTTCTACCCTTCTGAGGAAGTAAGGACAGATTGCCAGAAAAGGAAACAAGGACAGAAAGACTTGATCTCATATCACAAAATGTTAGAAGAGAGAAATAAATAGATGACAACATAACCTATAAAGATTACAGCTCATTAAATGCCTATTGAGACATTAGTTCAGACACTGTTGCTAACCTTGAAATAGAAAATATTTCTAGTAATTAAAGGCAGGGTCTTCGATTTTTGAGAAATGCTTCAGAAAACCTAGTCGGGACGAATAATAAACAAAAATCAAAACAAAAATCAAAACTAACGTGTAGCCAATGAGCAGAAAGGGGCGTCTCTTGTCAATATGGGCGGAGAGAGTGTTCAGTGCGCATGTGTGACATTAGCAGAAAATGGTTTTAACATTGACATGGAGGATAAAAACAAAGAAAGAAAGCGAAGAAAGACTTACGATAAGGCAAGAAGTAGGACGTGTTAATATAGGATCAGCTTTCAGTAGGATCTGATTATGCTGGAGAGAACTGAAGGAGCAGGAAGTTGGTGCATATTCACAGATTGGAGTTTCCCGAGTCAATAACTCCTGAGCTAAACGCTGTTACTACACAAATAACACCTCTTTTCTATCGTAGTAATGTAGAGACGCAGCTACAACCGTGTTTTGTGTAGTAACAGTGTTTAGCTCAAGAGTTATTGACTCGTGAAACTCCAATCTGTGAATATGTGGCCAACTTTACTTAAGACGCCGAGGCGCTTTTTTCCTTCTCGATAGGTGAGTAACGTTGGTTTTGTTTTGTTACACAGAACTAATACATGCCTTTGTCCTTTGCATGATTATGCTTGTGTGTCATTTTTGCTTGTTTGTTTATCTGCAATCGTATTGTTCTTCCCTTCAGCTATGATAAAGACACATTTCTTTCCATTAATTGCCTGGGTTACGTATGTATGTGTGGGCGGAGCTATCAATACAGGGGTGGCACCCATTTGGGTTAGGGGCGTGTTTGTTTTGGTGATTTTATATGTCAACATTGGCTTTCAAAAATCGGAGACCCCACCTTTAAAGCAACAGCTCAGAGTTAAAGTCTGGTAATATGACAGTATGCATTTAAAGTTCAAAAGTTCTTGTTCAAATAATGTTGGATTAAGAATGACTTTCAGTCCTGGAAAAATATCTGTATGATATATTTTTGGTTATGAATTCCACTTGACTATATTCAGTTGTACTGTAGAAAGGAAATGATTTATTATCCCACTCTCCAGTGTCACCTGAATGACAGTGATGTGGTTCTCTTTTGAGTCTGGCTGCTTCTCAAGGTTTCTTCCTTATATCATTTCAGGGAGTTTTTTCCTCACCACTGTTGTCTTAGACTTGATCATTAGAAATAAATCAAAATTTAATTTTAAACCTTGTCATTTTATTCTACATTTTAATATTTCTATAAAGCTGCTTTGAGACAATCTTTATCTTGTGTTGTCGACGTGGTCTTCTGCTGTTGTAGCCCATCCACTTTAAACGCTCGCCTTTAAAATGCTTTTCTACTCACCATGTTTGTAAAGAGTGATTATATGATCATGAAAACCCATTACTCTACCTATTTTCCTCTGACACAACTGCTACTCACTGGATCTTTTTTCCTTTTTTCTTCTATTTCAGATATTCCATTCCTGATATATGAACATGACCTGAACATTAACCGAAGCTCCTTGACTTTCACCTGCACTTCATCATACTTCATCATGATCACATACATACAGTATCACTTACTGTACTGTCCTGATCGTCTTTGTAACGTAGTCCTGACTACGTCCCATCTCCTTCTTTGAAATATTACAATTATACACAGTTCATGTATTTTTTCACATGTAAAAGTGTGCAAACAGAGCAGAAGAATTTCTCAGTATGTAAACGCTTAAGCGCTCTTTATGTGCACACGAAGACACCTTGAGAGCTGCACGAATGAACAGATGTTCCTATTAAAGTGGCCAGAGAATGTATACCTATCGAATATATTAGCAATGAGCAGATTGTATATTAATTTCATATTGACTAGCATGTAGTGTGTCGTTTATATATCACCAAGAGCCAGAGCTGCTGCTGGAGCTGCTGCTGCTGCTTCAGGGAATCATAGTGATGAAAAGGTGAGGATGACATGAAAAGAGGAAGAAAAGGAGGGAGGAGGATTTGTCATTCATAAAAACCAGGGTAAATGTGATATTCCTCTAAACTGTCATTCAATTTCATTACAAAACACTGTGCCAATAATGAGATCTCTCTCTCTCTCTCTCTCTCTCTCTCTCTCTCTCTATCTCTCTCTCTCCATCCCTAAGCATATGTCCCTACTGAATTTCAGTCTAGAAGAGATATCAGATATCACCTTAATCCACAACTCCAGCTCTCTCTCTCTCTCTCTCTCTCTCTCTCTCACACACACACACATTTATAATGCTAAAACAGGCTTTCAGAAACAAACCCATCTCACTGGCTTTGCTTATATCTCTTGCCTTCTGCTGTTCAGAGAAGGTTTTCTTTTGTTATCTCTGACCTTATATCTGTTCAAGTTCAAAACAACTTTATTTTGTTTATTGCCTCTCGTGGTGTCAGAAAGCTCGGCTTAGAGAAAATGCTACGGGGAAATCAGCCTCTCCTGCACCACAGCTTATTATTACAGCTATAAAAAGCAGGTCTCTTTAAACCGCAGTGCACTTATTTAAAATTATTAATAATAATAAATAAATGAATTCACTCTTTCAGAAGTCATGAACTGGAGGACTGCAGTGTGCACGGTGATGTGTGTGTGTATTGTGTGTACAGTATTTATATATCCACCACTTTACAGGAACACTGGTACACCAGCTTCTGCATGTCAAGAGCTTCATTTAATGTTCACTTCAAACATCAGAATAAAGAACGTATCTGATCTTGACCATGGAATGTTTGTTAGTGCCAGATTTTCTGTGCAGATCTTCTGGGATTTTTATACAAAGTGGTCTCTAGGATTTAAGCAGAATGATCAGTCAGTCAATTCCTGTAGCATTTATTCTGCACAGGGTTACAGGAAACATGGAGTCCATCCCAGGAGATTCGTGGAACATCCTGGATGGATTGACATTATCAATCACAGGTCATGATCACACACCCGTTCGTACATTATGGACAATTTATTAGGTGCCAATCAGCCTACAGTGTATGTCTCTGAACTGTGTAGTAAACTAGAGGGAATCCAGGAAACCTTCATCTCTGAAGGTGCAAAGTGTAAAAGGTGCTATAAATATATTCATTTCACTCATAATCTCTTACTTCTTTATTAATAATTCTCTCTCTCACTCACTCATTTTCTACCGCTTATCCGAACTTGTGATTAGATCTGTCATTATTGACATTGGCAGATGTCTGTGACATTGACAGATTCTTCTGAGACATTGACAGATTCTTCACAATATTTACAAGACAAAATCTGGTTCAGAATCTTTATTTTTACTCTCTCACTCATTTTCTACTGCTTATCCGAACTACCTCAGGTCACGGGGAGCCTGTGCCTATCTCAGGCTTCATCGAGCATCGAGGCAGGATACACCCTGGACAGAGTGCCAACCCATCGCAGGGCACACACACACACACACTCTCATTCACTCACACAATCACACACTACGGACAATTTTCCAGAGATGCCAATCAACCTACCATGCATGTCTTTGGACCGGGGGAGGAAACCGGAGTACCCAGAGGAAACCCCCGAGGCACAGGGAGAACATGCAAACTCCACACACACAAGGCGGAGGCGGGAATCGAACCCCCAACCCTGGAGGTGTGAGGCGAACGTGCTAACCACTAAGCCACCATGCCCCCCATTAATAATTCTATACTCTGGAAAATATTCTTTTAACATTAATTTCTTCTGAGATGTCATGTTTCTATAGTTGATGTTAGGCGGTTTATTTACTACGAATGTCTGAGCTCCATGGAAAATGATCCCTTTTACCTGACAGGTCAAAGCTGAGAGAAGTCCAGGGATTTCTTTATTTTTTTTTATTAATTTTTATTATTATATTAATACCTTTTTATTTCTTCAGGTATGTTTTCTATTCATGTTTCTGTTCATATTTTTTTGTTTTGAATTAATAATAATGTTTAATATTGTTAATTTTATCATATGCAGTTGATTTGAAGACTGTAATGTGATTGAAGTTTGTGGTAAGTGCAGCTGAAGAGAGGTGAATGCTGAGGGATGGCCACGGATTTAAGTTTTTTTTTTTAGGAATTAAATTTTATTTCTTGTTCAGAATAAAATGTGACCTGGGGATTTTTTGTTGTCCGGTCTCATTCATTTGGTGACACAACGCAGAGTGAAGGTAACAAAAGCATAAAAGCAAACTTGCAAGGAATTCTATGAACTCCCAAAATTCTAGGAAATGCCGTGTTGATAAAAGATGCAAGAGGAGAACAGCCAGACATGTTCAAGCTGAAAGTAAGGCTTTCACTCTTTAGCCCTGGTGAGCAGAAAACAACCTTATCAAATATATAAAAAAAACAACAATGTCAAACCTTAAGGTAGCTGAGCATCAAGTACTGATGCTACACCCAAACTGGAGCGATGATTGGAAAAAGCGTTGGCTGGTCTGATGAATCTAGATTTTTAATACAGTTGTGAAAGATGTTTAACTAAAAAATAAAATGGATTTTCTTCCTGTTATTGTGTGTCCATGTTGATCATTGAATGTCTTTATCATGTGTCACTCCCACAGTGGTGGTTAATATGAAGGGCTTTAAGAATTTATAGTGTTTCATAGGTATGTATAAGTCTGTTTTTACCCTATAAGGTGCAATATATTCATCTAAGTATGTTTTCATACAAATGTTTGTATCTTCAGAATAAATGTTGATATCAAACCCATTTCTGCTCTCTGAGATGCCCCAAGTTCTTGATCATAAGGAGATAAAATTTGAAAGTGTTACTAAAATTCTTTGTAAGGTTATCAACAGAGAGAAAAACACACATCTCACACTGCAAGCTAAAAGATCAGACTCACAGACAGAAAATAATTGGTTAAAAATGACTGATTATTCGACTTCCATTCTACTGCTAAAAAAGGGGTTAATAATAATCAAGCACTGTTTCTATGGTACTACATCCCTCACTTTATGACCACAATTTACTCATGCTCTCATGATTTCTTCTGTCATGACAAACATGTCTAAATAAGCATCATAATCGTTTCAAAAATGTTCTGAATGCATATCCTGTTGGAATTGTAGAAAAAATAAGGAAGAGTTTACCACATACCTGCGATCATGTCATCGACAGAACTCATTCTGAGCAGCACAAGCTGGATCAGTCCCACCTCGGTGCAGGTCTGTAGGTTGCGCATGCTCTTGCGCAGGATGGCCGTGAACATGCTCCAGATCTCGGCTTGGCACGTCACTTGGCAGTGTTCGAGAAGCTCCACCATACACACAATGCTTTCTGCATCCTGGATGATAAAGTTCATCTCCAGGTCAAACTCACCTCCTACTAACTGTGGAACAAAATGAAATGGAGAGAAGAAGGGGAGCAGTTAAGTGTTTATTCTCTGAACGAGGAAAAGAATCCTATTTCATACATATTTTATCGTGTCATATCATGTCAGGTCATTCAAATGCAAATTCTGGTCAAGCCTAACAATGATGATTAGCAATGCTTGTAAATAATATGGAACAATTTTATTCTTGCAGTTCACCAAGCATGAAATTGATCACCTTAGTCCTTGCCTGAGACGCAAAGTAGCCATGAGCTTTCTTTACCAAGGCAGGCATGTGGAAAATAGGCTGTGAAATGTTGCAGTAACATTAGCATGATAAACAGACGCTAGTCTTGCCTGATTCGGCAGGAGGACGGCGACATCATGGTACTGCTGGTGTTATTATTATTAAAGACAACAAGAAAGTGCTCAAAAGATGAGGCTGATTCTTCACTACATCAGAACTTCACCTATATATAATCTGAGTGAAAGAAGCCTTTTTACCACCCGATAGTCCAGCTACAGAACAGCTGAGGAACATCATGACAAATAGGCTGTCCTTTCAGTCTTGAACAGTGGGTGAAATAACACAAAACTGAAGGCTGAAACGTTATCTGGCAAGAAGGCAAAAACGTTTTTTATCAGTTTGTTATTCTTCTTAAACATTTCCTAATTCAGGCGATTTTTAAATCTTATATGTCTTTAAACATCTCAATGTGACAAAAACCATGTTTTATCGTATCTGTGTGTGATTAAATTCATAAAGATTCATCAGTGTGACAGGTTTTTAAAAGACAAGCTGTAGTGTAGGCACAAGAACCAGCTGCTGATACAAGATGTGGATTAACCCTGAAATGTGTGGATGTTTTCTAGGAATTCATGTACATCTCAAATTATAACAACCGAGCGCTTATAGTGTCCTCCAAAATTATTGGCAACCTTAATTAAAAGATTTATTCATTGATTCATTTATTTATTTCATTATTATATAATAATGAAATAAATTAATTAAGCAATTAATTAAGTAATTAATTAATTAATTAATTTCATTATTGCATAATAAGTACTTAAATTATTTAATAATTAATAATAATAGTATTATTATTGTCAATAATAATAATAATATAATAATAATAATAATAATAATAATAATAATAATAATAATAATAATAATTAATTACAATTTTATAATAAGTACCGTAAATGTTATAGCTAACATTCTGATTTTATAACACATCAAAATAATATAAAATATTATAATGAATTATATTTTTCCCCTTCACAACATCTTCTTAGAAAATTATGCTTAGAAGTTATAATATGGTCCATAGAAAATATTTATTTGGTTACCTTTTTATTTGTTTTTGTTTTTTTTTTTATTTGTCTTTTTGTGTGAAAGTTCAGCTCATTATTCATCTATTTCCACAATGTAACCTCTTGGCAGAGCCAACTATGTTTTGGCCTAAAATATCTAAAATGTTTGTGTGTCCAGTCTATTTGTTCATTTTGGTAAGTTTTTTTGTTTGTTTGTTTTTTTGTCTGTGGGTTTGTTTTTTGTTTGTTTATTTGCTGTTGGGTTTGTTTGTTTTTAATTATTTGATTTGTGGTGGGTTTGTTTACTTTTGGTTGTTTGTTGTTGGGTTTGTTTGTTTTTTTTGTTTGTTGGTGGATTTGTTTGTTTTTGGGTGTTTGTTGGTAGGTTTATTTGTTGTTGTTCATTTGTTTTTGGTGGGTGTTTGTGTTCTGGTTGTTTGTTTTTGGTAGGTTTGTTTGGTGTATTTGTTGTTTGGTTGGATGGTTGTTTGCCTGTTTGTTTGTTTGTTTAGTTGTTTGGTTGCTTGTTTGTTTGGTTAGTTGATGGTCAAATTGTGAAATGTTTCACTTTTTTATTCGTTTTGAAGGAAAAAATTTAAAACAACTCAATTTTGTTGAAAAATGATTGACAGATAGCAAACATATTGTATGTCAGCAGTTTATTTCTCAGCAATGCCACAACAAGCTTGTTTGTTAGTTGAAATGACTGTTCAGTTGTTTTTCAGACATCCTTGAGTATAATATGTGATTTAAATGCATTAGTGATGTACGACAGAACTGATAAGCTTTGAGATTATTTATACTAAATCTCTACACTCTCATCACAGCTAATCAAAATCAGCACCAGACTTCCATCTGGGAGATGTTACTGAGCCGCTTCTGTCAGTAACAAAGGAAATATTCAAAATATTCAAAATATTCAAACATGTATAAAAAGTGCAATACTGAAAACAGGCATTAAGAGTGACCCAAAACAATGCAGTGTCAATGTGCTCCTAATTAGCAAACAAGATGAAAACGACTCCTTAGAGAGATAATTAGTGCACATTTTACTAACACTGATTAGAGGGGTGAGTGTGTGTAGTGTGTGGTTGTTTATGTGTGTGTGTGACTTCTATATAGGCCAGGACTTTGTTTGCCAGCATAAAATACTTATGCCAGAAAGGAAAAACGCTTTCATGAAAAAAACATAAAATAAGGGTGTAAGAACATACTGCAAGGATCTAAGACTAATCGAAGGATTGCAAAAAAAAAAAAAAAAAAAGACGAAGAAAAAAAGTTGTAACCCTGAAGAAATAATTGTGAATTCTAATCATACATAAATGGCTTAATAATAATGTTACTTGTTACTCTGTTCCATTATATAATTTAGGGATTAAAATCACATCAATTACATGACATAAATTATAATTCTAACCATTTTAATTAAATGAACATAACTAAATTATTACTATTAAAAGTAGTATTATAAATAATAATAATAAAAATCATATAAAATAGTATTTAATATTTTATTTTTTATTTTTATATTTTATTAAACAATACAATATATTTATTTATATTATTTATATTAATATTTATATTAACTTTGTCACTGTAAAACTGCATATTAAATAATATGCAATATTTAATTAATGCAACAAATCTAAAAAATAAAACATAATAAAATTAACAATAATAAAAAATATTATTATTATTGTTGTTGTTGTTGCTGTTACATTTTAGTACTTTTTTGTTATTTATTATTTTTTTTGTTCATTTAACTTACTTTATTTTTTATAATAAAAAGCTAAGACTGTAAAATAAAATTATAATACATATCATAAAATTGAATAAATTATTTATATACTGTATAATATTTGAGCAATAATCACACAGAGTGTCATAAATACAAAATAGTACACAGAATCAAAAGAAAGACACTAATTGAAAGACAAATCAGTAGAATAATTTGTGATTGTTTTGTTATTTTTGTGTGTCATAATCATTCATCACATTCTCTTCCTAGTTTGCATTTTGTCCCTTTTGTATTTTGTTTCATTGCTTGAACAATAATGTACTTAGTGTGTTTGTCATATTCTGTAACCGTTCCTATATGATTTGATTGACACTGTCTTATAGGATAAAAAGATACTGTATATCCTGTAAAACCCCTTCTAAAGGATTTAGTAATGAGATCCATTTGAGTTCATAGTCTGGTCTCTCAGGTGTTCCATGAATTATGAACCATAACTGACCAAAAGAGAGGAAGAAGATTAGAGGGTGTTTTTTATGTCCAAGCAAACATTTCAACACATTAGGTCATTTCATTTGAAAAACAGACGAGTGGCAAACGAGATAAACAGGGCAAAGCAAGAGCGAGTCTAGGAAACCTAATACAATGTTGAAAAACCGGGATAGCAATACAAAAAAATAAATAAAAAATAGCTACAGGAAAACAAGGTAACTATTTTAAATATATGACACACAACATTTACTTCACCCTGAACGAATAAGGAATCAAATCTGAAACAGGTCAAATTGATTATCACATCACACGAGGGCAACAACCGGTGAAGATACAGGATCAGAAACAAAACCAAAATCCAATGTGAACAAAACCAACACATGAAAACACAGAGAGTGAGCCATAGTTCTAAACGCATTGACAAAAATATTTTAATTAAAATACAAATAAATTGTCTAATAACATTCAAGGAACAGCTAAAATACAGTTTTATTTATTTATTTGTTTCTTTGTTTGTTTGTACATTTTTTTAAGATATGATGTCAGAGAAGCAGCTGTAAACTAGATTTATAAAGTTCGTCGCAACAAACTTTGATGTTAGCTTTCATGAGGCAAGTATTCGTAAAGTTTTTGGAGGCAAGTGGACATAAAACTTGTGAAATCTAGTGGAGCGCTAGGGTGCCAAAACATTTGAAGGCAAGTGGAGACGAGCATGTGATGTCATCAGAATACACGTGAGGAAGTTCCCCTCATTGTTCTGAGTGATTTGATATGTCACATGTCCATGTTGCAAAAAGTTTTTTGATTTTGCATATTTTGGGGGCGGGGCTGCGGCACAACCGAAAGGCCAGTCGGTACACCAATTTAAAAGTTTGTTCAGAGTATCACCCTAAAGGATCTGGCCGAGTTTGGTGTAGAGAGTTCGAAAGCTTGCCGAATTATAAACCTCCAAAGTTTATAATGGGAGTCTATGGGAAAAAAGGCAACTTTGAGACCCGGTACCGGAAGTACCTGTACTCAGATCGCTTAGAAAAGTAATAGCAACAAATTTTCAGACCAGGGTCTACAACATATCCGAATTTGGTTCATGTGGCTCAAAAGCCCTAGGAGGAGTTACTATTTATATATTTTTGTCTAAGCTTAAATACAGTACTGTAGGAAAACAGAATGTTGGCTTCTACAAAGCCAACATAATAAATTGGCTCCAATAAAAGTAAAATCTGTTGGACTAGTTCACAGACTGCAGGATTCAACAGTCTGAGCTAGAAAGAAATCAGCCACAGCCTCCTGTCTTTATACTGCTGTTCTCTAAATCTCTACTTATTTGCATTAGTAGTGAAACAATTATTGTTTCCAAAAGGGAAAAAGTTTCAAAATAATTAGAAGACATTTGTTAAAATAAAATTATAGCAAATAAGACAACAAGAATGCTAAAATCTGAGCTCATTTATACCAGCCAGAGATGTACAAGAGATTCATTTTTATTTTCTATCCATGTTTTTTTTTTTGTTGTCGTTTTGTTTTGTTTTTTTTGAGGGGCCAGCAGGTATTAGATGAGTTCTGGAAATGAAAGTTTTACAAATTTCAAGCTCCCTTGAAAAACTATGATAAGAGCTATCAGAAGAGATTTACTCAATAAAAACACTGTTGTTTTTTTTTTTTTTTTTTAACTCTTCTGATGCTTTAACAAATTCTGGATTATCTCAAAACTCTAAAACTCATTTTAATCTAATCAGTTTCCCCTCAAAGTCGCACAGTAAAATTAAACAATGCCTTAAATTTTGATTAAAAGTTAACTTGGAATTCAATTCTGGGACACACGATCTCCCCAAGCCTCAGTGTAATTGCTTTGTGGTAAAGAGGCGTCTGCTGACTTATTTTTCAGGCCATGTTCAGTCAAGCGGATCGTCAGATCGGAGGAGATACGAAGAAATGACGCTTCTTCGTATTCGACACGGAATCATATTATGACCCGACTTTTAGTCAGTTAATTAGATTTTTACTGTAAAGCCAAAACAAAAAATCTTTAATTATTCTCATATTTTCCAGCTTGTGCTTTCTGAATGGAAATTAAATATGAATTAATTAAATCTGCAAGTAAATATATTCACTTTACTTATATTTATAAGTCAGTGCAAAAGTTTGTGCACCCCATAGTTTTAGGTGTGTTGTGTGACAGTTATTCCTTTCTTTCTTTCTTTCTTTCTTTCTTTCTTTCTTTCTTTCTTTCTTTCTTTCTTTCTTTCTTTCTTTCTCTATGCTTCCCATTTCATCTCCTCAGTTCCTTTGCTGTTATACTGTTGATGTGAAAAGACTGACACTTTTCTGCCTTCCTGTGTGCTGTTATTTTCCTCACCTCTGTCGAACTTATGCAACGATACATAGAAATGTTGTGGTTTTTGTCTTGATTTTTTTTCACCTATAGCTCTCTGAAAGGCAACAGGACATGAATAATAAAGTGAAACTATTTTATTGTAGGTAAATTCCATGTGGAGAACAATGTAATCATCACTACACAATCTTACACTGTCACACAACTTCCAGTGACATTTATTCCAGATTATATTGTAGTGCTGTATTACTAAACCTGACAACATTCAAAAATTTTGCACAGAGATCCTCAGAATTAAATAGAAATAGGCTACAATAAAATGTCACATTGAACACTTTACAAATAATCTTGATCATTAATAGCGATTAAATAGTGTTTCTTTTCTCTTGCTCATGTGCAAACATGAAACAAATCAACAGTGTAAATATCGACCATGTAGACATTAGATAACCGATTTGTAAAAAAAAAAAAACTATATATATTAAAAAATGTACTGTTTTAATTTATTTGTTTACTGTTTACTGTGCATTGCTGCACAATCCTCAATAAATCAACCATCCAGCTGAATTTTCCATTATTTTCCAGACATTGCCATCCAGCAGTTCCTGATTACACAATTGATAATATAATTATTATTCTTGTCACATACTGGTATGAAGGCAGATGCTATTTATGTTATCATATACAGAGGAAAATCAACAGCTCAAAAATAATTTATATGCTAAATTAGTTAGGTTCAAAATGGAATGACATTGCTAGATGAGTTGTTTTTTTGGTGTAGGTATGTAAATATAACCTGCCGTAATGCTACAGCGTTAGAAAAGAACAAAGAATCTGGAAAGATCTGCACTTTGGTTTGGTTTAAACCAAGCAAATGAAAATGAAGGAGATGAGTCATTGATGAGGACAGTTTGTGGATTGTTTACTGCTGTGCCTCCATTTTCGCCAGCTTTCACACTCTCACTAAAATGAGAAGACAAAATGAAAGCAGTGTAACTGAGTTACAGAAAGATAAAGGTTGAAATAAATAATAGGGTCTAGAATCACCTGTAATGTGTGCTTTACAGAATGAGAGGTTATCAGTAGTCCACTTTCTCCACAGCGTATTCCTTAACGTCAGTGTTCGGAAACATGGCCGCCACATTCTGAACTAAAGAGCTTAATTACATGCTTGTTTCCAAGGAGTAATTTGCACCTATTGTGTTAGAAGAACAGAATGGAGGAGAAGGATCAAGGTGGGGATGACGTGAGGTGAGGAAAACCTGCCATTTCAAATTAGCTATAATCTTTCTTTAGACTATTGGCATGCTATGAATTCTTCCTTAAGGTCTATAGGTCATCTGAATATTCAAACAAATGTCTATATGTCTCAATATGAACTCACGGTAAAGAGTCTTTGAAGGTCAGGTCCCGTATTCATAAATATTATTAGTGCAAAGAGTTGCTCCTAGTGATGAAATTCGAAGAAAATTCTTTGAAATGTTGACGTTTCTCCTTAAAGTTATAGAAAAAATCCTAGTAAAGATTATTTATAAAGATTAAAAGTTATTCATAAAGCGTATTAACCCTTAAAAGAGCTCCTAAGGTCAAAGAGTATATTAAAGAGGACATTTACGAGGCTTAAGCATTTCTTTAGCAGAGGAGAAAATGGCTGAAAGGTGAAGAGTTGATTGAGGTGATAAAATGATACAGATTAGATCGTGTAGGGATTATATATATATATATATATATATATATATATATATATATATATAATCATATATAAGCAGAAATGTATTTTTTTACATTTATAACATAAATGTTTATTACATTTATAACATACACGTTAGAACTTATCTAATATCAGTCACAAACTTAATCCCTACACGATATAGTCTCAAATATCTTAACAAAGAAATAGTGTGAAGGCTTATAATAGACCAGATTTTAAGCACTCCTAATTTTTTTATTAGACAACCAATCATAGTCTTCTACAGAATGTGTCATACCTAATAAAGGGGTTAAGCCCACCTCCTCTCTAAGATAAAAGCTGTATTTTCCTTGCTCAGTGTTGCTCTGAGATCACTGAGTGGTCCTGAATCACTCTTAAGATAAGATTACTAGTTAGAAATTTTTAAGCTAAATTAGGAGCTCTCAAAGTTCATTCTTACAATCTTTGTCATTACAGGCCCTGGAGTGTTATTTGATATAGAGATCTCTCATTATATCACTTGTAAATCATTATTGGACTTTGTGATCATATAAAAATGATTATTGTGTGTTGTGTTTAACCTGATCAATCTCTAAAGAAGTTATTACATTTGACCTGAAGCCATTTGGAAGACTGAAACTATCTGCTCTTATTGGTATAACTTTACTTCACATCACTTCCTATTTTAAAACTCAAGTTTTATAGACAGCTGATTTATTAATTTACACACACACACACACACACACACACACACACACACACACACACACATATATATATATATATATATATATATATATATATATATATATATATATAGGCTAGCAATATGTGAGCTTTTGGAAAGACAAAAATACTGTCAGACTGGTGCATGTTAGCTATCTTGCACTTTCTTGTTGTCTTTCTTGTTGAGCATACAATGGTTGTATATTTGACCAGAAATTCTCTCAGAAATCCTGTCAAATTAGTTTATTTTAGCTAGCTTCTTAGTGTTACTAGAAACAACTACAAATTTGATCCAAATCCTCTCAGAAATCTCAGAAAATGCTAGCTGATTAGTGTTAGCAGCAACCATTGTATATTTAACCAAAATCCTGTCAGTTTAGCTCATGCTAGTAAGAGGATTACCACGTTAGCTACCTGGCTAGCATTAAAGCATACAAAGGTTGTATATTTTACCAGACATCCTCTATAAATCCTCTAGAAATACTGTCAAATTAGTTCATGTTATCTAGCTGATTAGTGTTACTAGAAACAACTAAAATTTGATACACATTTACCATATTTTAGCTAGTTGATTAGTTTTAGCAGCAATTATTGTATATATGACAAGAAATCCTCTCTGAAATCCTGTCAGGTTAGCTCATGTTATCCATTTTATAAGCAGCAGCTTATAAAAAACAATTGTAAATATAACCAAAAGCTTCTCAGATATCCTCTTAGCTAGCTGGTTAGTGTTAGCAGAAAAGATTGTGTGTTTAATCAAACATTCTCTCAGAATATCCTGTCAGGTTAGCTCATGCTTTTAAGATAATTATAGAAAATTGTAAATTTAACTTTTTAATACTTTGAGAAATCATGTTCAGTTTGTTATTGCATATTAGCTAGGTAGCTAGAATGCTATTTAAAATAAAAAAGTATCACAAGTCGTTTCAGGGGGGGCACGGTGGCTTAGTGGTTAGCACATTCGCCTCACACCTCCAGGGTTGGGGTTCGATTCCTGCCTCCGCCTTGTGTGTGTGGAGTTTGCATGTTCTCCCCGTGCCTCGGGGGTTTCCTCCGGGTACTCCGGTTTCCTCCCCCGGTCCAAAGACATGCATGGTAGGTTGATTGGCATCTCTGGAAAATTGTCCGTAGTGTGTGAGTGCGTGAGTGAATGAGAGTGTGTGTGTGCCCTGTGATGGGTTGGCACTCCGTCCAGGGTGTATCCTGCCTTGATGCCCGATGACGCCTGAGATAGGCACAGGCTCCCCGTGACCCGAGGTAGTTCGGATAAGCGGTAGAAAATTAATGAATGAATGAATGAAGTCCTTTCAGGTTAGCTGATTGTAACTAGATGACTAGCATTAGTACTGCACAGTATAAATACAACTATAAAATCCTCTACAGGTTCAGCTTATATTTGCATAACAGACAGATTAGCATCTATACAAATCTTTTTTATTCATATTTTTCCACCAGTTAAATACATTTGATTTGGTGTGTATGTTTAAACAAAATACACTTCATGTTACTGTGACTCACTTTTGTGTATGCAAGTCAAACCGGAACACATCCCCGTTGTTGCTACACACGTTGTGTAAGGTGCTACAGTATATGATGAAATTCTTGCAGATTAATTACCCTCATAGATGACAAGTAATCATCAGAATCAGAAACACGCTGGAATGTGGTTGAAATAGCAGTCACGATAGGGTTCAGTCACAAATAAAGACTACAGTACGTCTTTGAACCAGCTTGCGCTATTACATTATGTTAACCCCTTCCACCACTGCCAGGATAAAAATGATAAATCCTTCCTTAAGCAAACCTGAATTTATCTACACATGCAGCATACCAGAAGTACAAGAAGAAGCTCCACTATAAGACTACAAACACCATTTCCACCTGAACAAAACCCAAGTCCAACAACAAGCAGCTAAATAAACAGACAGATTTTTTTTTGTAAACACTGCACAATCAACAAAACTGACACAAGCACTCAGCCATTCCACTGTATAAGGATAAGCTAACAAGCTGATGTGCTAACTAGCATATTTTAGGCATATTATAGTTCAGGACTGAGGAACACTTCGTGTGTATAGTGAGCAAGCTAATAAATTTAGCATTTGTACACCCCAAAATGATTTAAAACTTTAATCTCATCACAACAAGCTAATCAGGGAATATATTCCAAAAGCATCAAGCGCAACCCAGTTATTTCAACCTTCACTTTGTATTCTACTCAGAATTTCAGATACATAGGAAGAAAAAGAGTAAAAAAGGAATATGATTTGATTGAGTGGCGCTGTGTGCTGATTAGCTCTGTACTGCACAGATAGAGGGCGATTGAATAAGGTCATTAACTTACCATCATGCAGCCATCATTCAACATTTTGTTATGATGGATTTACTTAAGAAACCACATTTTTCCCACAAGAACACATAAATTCTTGAATGAGTGGCAGACTTAGAACAAAATAGCATGTCAATTTAGCACTTTGCTTATCTGTGAAAGCAGAACAGTTTTTAAAAGGAAAATTAATGCATGGTAAAGAAATCTGTATTTTTTCTTTAATCTGAGATTTTTTAGCAACAGACAGAAATCCAAAAAGAGAATTCATCCATCTTTATTCATTTATTTTTCTATATACCAAATAGAGCATAGTAAAAATTTAATAAGCTACCTCATAGTTTTAAAAAAGTGAATGAAAAATGAAAGAGTGCTTAATAAACAACGAGACACACACACACACACACACACACACACACACACACACACACACACACACACACACACACATATATATATATATATATATATATATATATATATATATATTTATATATAAGAAACATTTAAGAAACATTTAAACATTTGGATCAATTTCTCATAATATTACTAGTAGCGTAATGAAAGAAAAAGGAAAATCAATTTGGAAATAAAAACAAATGCAAATGCTTTCTTTACAGACAGACAGACAGAGAGACAGACAGACAGACAGAGAGACAGACAGAGAGACAGACAGACAGACAGACAGACAGATAGATAGATAGATAGATAGATAGATAGATAGATAGATAGATAGATAGATAGATCATTACAAGCACTTAAATATGTCACAATTAATTTGTAGCTGTGTTTAATTTATATTTTAACCCTAAACCCTGTTTTGTCCTCTCTACATAAAGCTCAGCTCAGTCTGCATAAAATATTAACCTCAAATCTTTGCCTTCTTCTTCCCTGAATCAGTTTCATATTAATACAACTAGCCCTTACTCAGCAAACACTGGCAACCTTCCCCGGAACAGCACACAAAAGAATTTTACACGCTCCATTCATACTGACAGAGAGCCATATAATATGAAGGAACATCACAGTTTATTCAGTGGGGAATAACTACAGAGGGGAGATCAGATAAGACAAACTCAGTGAACTGAGAAAATGACAATGTGAGAGTTGCAGGGACAGAAATCGACAACAGGAAAAGGAATTTCAGCACTGTTTACATAACTGCCTGGTCTCTAACTATCTACTGACTTGATGTACATGTTTCTAAATTCATTATGTTCAAGGAAATCTTTAAGAAAATGGCAGTACATGACTTATTGTCACAAAACAAATGTTTCTGGTATAGTTATAAATCAGAATAATCATGTTAATTTTGACAAAAAAAATGTACAAGCCATAATCCAACTTTGATTATTTGTAATTTAATGCGGGTTTGTGATTAGATCTGTCGTTAGATTGGTCACGGGGAGCCTGTGCCTATCTCAGGTGACATCGGGCATCAAGGCAGGATACACCCTGGACGGAGTGCCAACCCATCGCAGGGCACACACACTCTCATTCACTCACACAATCACACACTACGGACAATTTTCCAGAGATGCCAATCAACCTACCATGCATGTCTTTGGACCGGGGAGGAAACCGGAGTACCCGGAGGAAACCCCCGAGGCACGGGGAGAACATGCAAACTCCACACACACAAGGCGGAGGCAAGAATCGAACCCCCAACCCTGAAGGTGTGAGGCAAACGTGCTAACCACTAAGCCACGGTGCCCCCCTCTTTATTTTTATTTATTTAATTTTTTTATTATGAAGATAATGAAAGGTTGGGAGAGCCAACCTCAACTAATCCTGAAGTTTATTTCTTCTTCTTGTTCTTGTTCTTCTTCTTCTTATTATTATTATTATTATTATTTACAATGGGTTTAAAAAAGCAAAAATTTACAAGCCAAATTCCATTTTTTTTGTTTGTTTTAATAAATGTAAAAAAGGTTACGATAAGATCATTTGTAGTCCTGACAGCCAGCCTCAACTAATCCTGAAGTACAGGATTCTTAGGTTATTGCAGAATTATTCAGAGTATTACAAAAAAATTACATTTTATGATTTATAAGCCAAAATCTGTTTTTAAAAATGGTTCAAATGTGATACTGCGATGAAAACTGATGCACGCTCTCGTTTGTGTATTTGTGTTAGAGAGAAACCACATGAGAGCTCAAATTTCTTTCAGACTTTTAAATGCAACTGACAACAAACCGAAGAACATCACAGTTTTTTTAATCAATTCATAGTTACATCTAATCTACATCTTTTTTTTTTTATTCCGTATTCATCTAACAGAGATAAATTTACATTTCTACCCACTATTGAAAAGCTCAACATGGCCTGCAACAGCATTCACCCACTTCATTACAAGCTCTTCTTGGTCCTCAACCTCAAGACACAAAACTGCCTCTCCCTCAGTAGCTGGGTTCTGGAGATTCATGGTTGCCATGGCTACATGCAGCGGAGATTGAACCATTTCTTTGTAGAGAGCCTGCAGTGGACGTGGAAGTGGAGAGAAATAAATAGAGTCCGTGTCCTATTTCCAAGTGAATGAGAATGAGGGAAACAAGAAGCCCCTGAGGTCTCAGGATGTGGGGAAGGAACAGGTGGTGTATCTTCTCTATTATCTATAAATATGTGGAGCAGGTTGCAGAGAGGGGGTTTCTCTACTCAGTGTGTATACTGATGAAAGCTGAAGTCCAGACGCTCGTATTGGGAAAAAAAGGTTTCTGGGTTAAAATAGAGCTACATACTGAAATAAAAAAAAAACAAAACCTGAAAACAAAGATGGGAAGAAGGTAAAGTAGTAATCTTTGAAACAGAATTGATTTTCTGTTTCAGTTCTTCAGTGGGAATGAAAAAAAAAAGACAGTACGTTGTATACTGTGGGCTGTTTGCAGTTTTTGGGGTCAGTCTTGAGAATATCGGACGAGTAGAGACAATTATAAAGGAGAAATCAATATAAAAAAGCATCAAGAACTCCCTAAAGATTCACAGAACAAGAAAGAAGACATGACAGCCTTGTCAGGAGACAGGCAATAAAGGTAAAGATATTCTCTTCATGTTGGTGAAGTGAGACTGATTCAAGATTCCTTCCAAACAAAACAGAGAAAAATCAAAAAGTTCAAATGTTGTGCTAAAAAGTAAATAAATACTAAACAAATACCTTGAGAATTCTTTACTCATTTATTTATGTGTTAATTTACTTTATATTTTATTATAGTATACTTTATAATTTACTATTTACTTTATTACTGAAGTATTCATGTAGAAGTAAAACACAGATTCAAGGAAATAAATATGTTTTGGGAAGAAGGGAATTAGTGAGTGTTTTTTGGGAACAATGAGAATCAGTGATTGGTCTTTAAGAACAGTGGATGTTAGGAATAATATGGATAAATTATTGGATGTTGAGAATAACGAGGATCAGTTGGGAATAGTGGAGATAAATGATTGGCCATTGGGAACAATAAAAATCGGTAATTGATCATTGGGAACAATATGAATTTGTGATTGGTCATTAGAAACAGTGGAGACAACAACAGAAATCAGTAATTGATGATTAGAAA
Source organism: Tachysurus vachellii (assembly GCF_030014155.1). Lineage (NCBI taxonomy): Eukaryota > Metazoa > Chordata > Actinopteri > Siluriformes > Bagridae > Tachysurus > Tachysurus vachellii. The sequence goes on from NC_083474.1 coordinate 19,310,377, forward strand.
CAGTGGAGATCTATGGTTTGCTATTGAGAACAACAGGAATCAGTGATTAGTATTTAGAAACAGTGAAGATCTGTGATTGGCCATTGAGAACAACAGGAATCAGGGATCGGTCACTGAGAACAACAGGAATCAAGGATCGGTCACTGAGAACAACAGGAATCATGGATCGGTCACTGAGAACAACAGGAATCATGGATCGGTCACTGAGAACAACAGGAATCAAGGATCGGTCACTGAGAACAACAGGAATCATGGATCGGTCACTGAGAACAACAGGAATCAAGGATCGGTCACTGAGAACAACAGGAATCATGGATCGGTCACTGAGAACAACAGGAATCAAGGATCAGTCACTGAAAACAACAGGAATCAGGGATCGGTCATTAGGAACAGTGGAGATTCATGATTTGTCAGTGGGAACAACATCAGTGACTAATCATTAGGAACACCAGGGATCAATGACTGGCCGTTGCGATAAATGAGGGTCAGTGAAAACACCAGTTCATGAAAGTGCAACACCATCAGCTGATAAACATTATAGATTGTTGAGTATTATTTATTGAACACTTAAAGGCTCTAAAAGTTCTAAACCCAATCCTCAAAAATGTCAAGACTTCCAAGAACATAAGACAGAGTACAGCGAAGAGCTTCTTATTCATTCATAAACCATCAAAACTATAAAGGTCAAGAAAATGATAGAAGAAAGTGGGACAGAGGTCAAACACAAAATGACTCACTGTTCCTTTGGCTCCATTTATTTTGATGAGAATTGGCCAAATCTCACCTCATGTCCTCACTGATATATAAATATCCTGCGCACCAAGATGTCTAAAAGTAAAGACGTGTGAATGTAAAAATAATAGGCGATATGAATTCTATTTCATAGCAGGTTTAATGTATTGTTCTATTTATAATAATTTTTCAAGACAACTGATAAAAGCACCAAACATCTCAGAATATAATCAAAGTCCACAAAATTCCTGTAGTAAATACAGGGAAACATTTCCAATGGTGTGCATCCAGTCTTTGGCATGTTTGAAACTTTTAAGGTCTGAATACTGACCTTTTAAAGTCACATAATGTGTGACAGGTTGTAACTCACTGCCCTTTTAAACAAGATTTTAACAGGCACAGATACAGAAACCAACAAAACAACAACAAAAACAACACGTCAAGATTCAAAATGAACCCAGTTATCGTCTACAATGTGAAGTTTTTGTTTCACTTTACATTAATCTTGAAAGTATTACACTTTCCAAAGAACTCTTATCCAGCAAAGCCAGAAGTCACAAGATTGCCTTTGTGATTAATACAGTACACAACATCAATTTTCTCCTAATTTACCAGTTTACTCTGCTTTACATCTTTCCAGTGTTCCTGATTCAATTGGATTGCTGTCTTGTATCATCTTCCTGTCCACGTGGGTTTTCCGGTGTTCTTCTCCCTCCCAAAAATATACTGCTACACTACATGGTTTGGCTACACAAAACTGCCCCTCAGTGTGCAAGACGTATTCCCAGCTCACAACATACCCAAAAAAGACTTTGCATCTACCACAACCCTGACAAGGAATCAGTTCAATCGGTCAAAAGCCATTCATTTTCTTTAACATTCATTCATTCATCTTCTACCACTTATCCAAACTACCTCGGGCCACGGGGAGCCTGTGCCTATCTCAGGTGTCATCGGGCATCAAGGCAGGATACACCCTGGATGGAGTGCCAACCCATCGCAGGGCACACACACACACACACACACACACACACACACACACACACACTCATTCAATCACACACTAGGGACAATTTTCCAGAGATGCCATTCAACCTACCATGCATGTCTTTGGACTGGGGGAGGAAACCGGAGTACCCGGAGGAAACCCCCGAGGCACGGGGAGAACATGCAAACTCCACACACACACAAGGTGGAGGCAGGAATCGAACCCCGACCCTGCAAGTGTGAGGCGAACGTGCTAACCACTAAGCCCCCATTCTTTAACATCAGCTTTGATATTAGTGAAGCTACAAATGTAAGAATACGCTATGATTTTTATAGAAACAGCTAATTTGTTTACAGTACATTTACAGCATTTGGCAGACACTCTTACCAAGAGAACAAATTTTTATCACATTTTATACAACTGCACATTAAGGGTCTTGCTCAAGGACCCAGCAGTGGCAGCTTGGTAGACCTGGGATTCAAGCTTCCAAGCTTCTGATCAGTAGACCAACACCTTAATCTCTAGGCTACATGTTAAAGGGACTTGTGTGAATTTATAGATTATAATGACATTTTTCAGTGTCAGGGTTCAAGCTGTAAGTTTTCCTCCAAGGGAAACATTTTCAGAATGCCGTTGTGATGTTTCAATAACATCTAACAACATTGAGTGATCTTTCCATGACTTTAAATGTAACTGTAAATAGTTAGTAAGTGTGACGTGTTTTTTAATAAACACAAAAATTGGATTACTGCTATTAACTGCTGTTGTATGAGAACACTTTGTGACATGTTATTGGGAAACCAATCATCTTCCATGTACGTAAAGAGTGCTCTAAGCCTGTCTACGGTATACACTCCTACCCCAGACACAGTGGGTTGTATTAATTGTAATTAGAATAGAAAAAATGTCAACAAAGTAAACAGTCATAAACTGACATGGAGTATATTACACTTAAAATATGCAAAATTATTGACATCACATAGCAAGTAAGACAATAGGTGATTTAAAAAAGTGTCACGGTGGAAAGTGTTGAACATACAATCAACCACAGAGGCCAGAGACCATGGTGGTGGCATTAGACTGCTGAGGCTATGGTCAGTTTTGCACTCGGGTCACCGTCATTGAGTATTTTATGCATAGGCAGAAATAAATTCATGTTAAAAACTGTACTGAATTCAGAAATTATATTACACTGATGCTCATACTCAGTTTTTCAGAAGCTACTGATTACACAATTGCACCTGAGTATACAGTATTGCGTGCAGTTACAGAAAGGACATTATTTTAATCGCACTATTCTGTCACCCAGATGAGGATGGCTTCCCTTCTGAGTCAAGGACTTCCTCATTTCATCTCATATCATCCTTTTTACCACCGCTGTCATCTGTGGATTGCTCATTAGGAATGAAAATTTGATCATTTTTAATCAGAATTTTTATATTCCACACAAACTGAGTGAGATGTGCAACATGGTGCGTTCACACTAGTGTGTATACAGCGTGTCATTGGCTATTTGGAAGCCATCAGGTGGTTATTACACACCTCTGTCAAACAGACAAAATGTGTATGTCACTGTAATTTCTGAACTTTTTTAACAGAGGGCAATGTTTGACAATGTTAAATCTGACAGGCAGGAAGTACTGCTAGATTAAATGCTGCAGATCGCTTCCCAGCTGTCCACCTCGGTTGCCTCTAAATCTTAATTTCTACATTTTCTCGACAAATATTTGGAACTTGGACTTTTTCCCAGCAGTGTTAGATCTTTCTGTAAGAGCATTTCAGCAATACTGTGTGAAAAATGAACCTGACCTTTGGCTCATCAATACTTTTAACAATGATTGCATTATCTAATATCGAACATATTCATGAATTTGCTCTGCTCAGCTATAATTATGATGTTCAAATCCTGTTAATTAGGTGCTTTTAAAACTAGGACAAAGCTAATGCATGATCTTGTGTACGCACTCTGCAGTGTGTAAACTGTTTCGATTATAAATATCTCCACGCTCATCACATTCAATTTGCATTAATAATGGACTAGTGGTTAGCACGTTCGCCTCACACCTCCAGGGTTGGGGGTTCGATTCCCGCCTCCACCTTGTGTGTGTGGAGTTTGCATGTTCTCCCCGTGCCTCGGGGGTTTCCTCCGGGTACTCCGGTTTCCTCCCCCAGTCCAAAGACATGCATGGTAGGCTTGATTGGCATCTCTGGAAAATTGTCCCTAGTGTGTGAATGAGTGTGTGTGTGTGTGTGTGTGCGCCCTGCGATGGGTTGGCACTCCGTCCAGGGTGTATCCTGCCTTGATGCCCAATCACGCCTGAGATAGGCACAGGCTCCCCGTGACCTGAGGTAGTTTGGATAAGCGGTAGAAAATGAATGAATGAATGAATGAATGAATGAATGAATGGACTGAAAGAACAGATCAGGGTTTTCCAAGTGCATTGTGGACCTAGGAAAGTATTACAGCAATGGCAGGTTTTTAGCCCAGGTACCAGAGGCCAAAAAATTAAATTTCCTCCTGTTTTGTTGTGTTCATGCTCAGCATCGAATGATTTTGTCAAGTCCCACTCCACAGCGGTGGTTAATATGAAGCTCATATGAAAGTAGACACTCAGCATTTTAATTATTTATACTTTTTCGTAAGTATGTCTGTTTTTATCTAGCCTACTAGGGGAAATATTTTCATAGAAAAGTAAAAGAATAAAAATAAAATATGTTCTTTTTTCCCACACAACTGTTGGTATCTTCAAAGTAAATGTTTATATCAAACCCATTCCTGCCCCGAGTGCTTGTTCATAAGGAGCAAAAATTTAAGGTGTTTATCTTCAACCAGTAAAATTACGTGTGAGGTTTTCAACAGGGAAAAACACACGTCTCACACTGAAAGACAACGGGGTCCTGACTCATTTAGATCAGACTCACAGACAGAAAGTCATTCATTTGTTTATATTGATTAAAAATGTCTTATAAGTCGATTGACTGCAGTGAACTGGTAAAAAGTGTTTGTAGCGGATTTGTTTACTATAACAGCACATCCTGGAGTGTTTTAATCCTTATTTCTCACATACACAATCATACACAGTATAACATGGAGTAAAATGCTATTTATGACTGTCCTTGATATAAAAATAGCCAACTGTAGAGAATAATAATAAAAAAAACAATTATTTATTAAAATATAAAGTAAAATTAAATACATGTAAAAAATACAATAAGAAAATAAGAAAATATAATAGAAAAATATAATCAGAACAGAGATAGTGTTGAGTGTGGTGCAGTGATGTTCAGGTAACACACTTATACGACGTGTATTTTTTAGATGTGTGCTGATTATATTTACGGCTGATGTTCTAAAACGTCCTCAAACCAAATGGCTTGTCAGTCTCTATGTTTCTAAGACAAACCACATCCATATACAGAAAGAGATTACAGAAAGTAAAGGCCATGTTAATTACGCTGAGCGATAAATGCAGCAGTTCTGCATCCTTTCTCAGTTACACTTACTGCTCCAT
>NC_083474.1:19318108-19428108 GCF_030014155.1 Tachysurus vachellii
TAAACTGGCAACTCATCTACAAACGGATGGATGGATGGATGGATGGATGTAAGGATGGATGGATGGATGGATGGATGGACGGATGGATTCACCGATGGAAAGATGGAATTTAGGCTGGTGGAAAAAAATAAACAAGGAGCATATATTGCATTTATAGATACTGCATTTATAGTAAACTGGAGAATTTGCCATAAACTGGAGAGATTGTTGGATGGATGGATGGATGGATGGATGGATGGATGGATGGATGGATGGATGTTCAAACCCGAATAGATACACAGATGAATTGATTGACAGATGAATAGCCTGGCAGGTAAATAGATGGGTGAATTGATGGATGAAAAATGGTTGGCAGATGGGTGGAGGGATAGATGTACAGACAGATGAATGTATAAGCTGATGGATGGTTGGATAAGTGGATGGATCGCTGGATGGATAAATGTACAGAAAGATGAACAGATAAGCAAACAGATAGATGGATGGATGGATGGATGGACGGATGGTTGGATGGATGGGTAGACATGGAAAGACAGATGGTTGGGTGAATGAATGGATGGATGGATGGATGGATGGATGGATGGATGGATGGATGGATGGATGGATGGATGGATGAAAAAAATTGATGGCAGATAGGTGAAGAAATAGACAAATGGATCGATGGATGAGTAGAGGTACAGACAGATGAATGGAAAAGCTGACAGTTGGATGAATGGATGGATAGATGGATGGATGTACATACAGATGAATGGATAAGCAGATGGATGGAGGAATAGAATGATGTACAGACAGATGTACATCATATGTATAAGAGAGACGGATGGATGAATAGATGGATCCCAAAGTCCAAATTAAACACACAATTACAGAACCACACCCATCACCCATACACATCATGAAAAGCCAACAACGAACAAGTAAGACAAACTGCAGAAATTCATAATCACAACACTGAATAAACTGAAATGTTCACATTAATGTGTATTAATGTGTGAGGTGAAGGGTTAAGTGCATAAATGTGTGCAAAATTATGTGAACCCATTAGGTGGTGTTTTCAATGTTAATGATTACTGTATAATAAAACTATATATTAACCAAACGTTTGTGACTTTAAATCCTGCCACTTAGCTCTTCCTGGTAGGTCCTTCGGCAAGACCGTTAACCTTCGTTTTCTCAGATCAGCTATAAATAACTTTAGATTAAAAAGAAAATCCTCCAGGAAACTAAATTAAACATGTTCTCTCCAATTGTTTTGTTGTGAGAAACGAGAGCAGGAAGAATGCACTTGTTATTCAGACTTGCACACATTTAAAATCTCTGAAAACTATCTTTCATTCAATTCTACCATCCTCTTCACTGTCATTCTCTCTGTCTAGCTCCATGACAGTTTTAGATATGGACATATGGATATGGATCTTTAAATCACTGAAGCTGTTAGATTGTGATGGGAAAACATTTACTGGAAAACCGCTGGGAAATTCCTATCAATCATTTTTTTAATGCAGTGTTGTTATGGATGGCAGACAGGTTGTATAGCATTTATATGACTGGTTGTGATATTAGAAGGCGAGGAGAAATCAAACATCAAGCACTAGCTTAATAATATTGGTTGCTAAACAGAAGAGTTGCAGCTCAAACAAAACAAACAACAATGATTGGCATAAAACATGCACTCATTCACTCACTTTCTACCACTTATCCGAACTACCTCGGGTCACGGGGTCACGGGATCTCAGGCGTCATCGGGCGTCAAGGCAGGATACAACCTGGACGGAGTGCCAACCCATCGCAGGGCACACACACACTCTCATTCACTCACACAATCACACACTACAGACAATTTTCCAGAGATGCCAATCAACCTACCGTGCATGTCTTTGGACCGGGGGAGGAAACCGGAGTACCCGGAGGAAACCCCCGAGGCACGGGGAGAACATGCAAACTCCACACACACAAGGCGGAGGCAGGAATCGAACCCCCAACCCTGGAGGTGTGAGGCGAACGTGCTAACCAATAAGCCACCGTGCCCCCCCGTATAATACATACTAACTGACCAATTTGCCATAAACATGGATGGATATACAGATTTTAGTCCAATTAATACAAAATTAACAAACAACAATATACTTTATGGATGGATGGATGGATGGATGGATGGAGAAATTTATAAATAGACAGATGGATGAATGGATGGATGGCTGGATGGATAGATTGATTTACAGACAAATGGATAAATGGACAGATGGATGGATGGATGGATGAATGTACAAATGGAATTTAGTCTGGTTGTAAGAAAATATAAACCCAGTGATATACTGTACTGTATTTATGGTAATTTACGATTTTGGTTCCTCAAAATACGGAATATGCTGAAGACCCTAAAGTTTAAAACCCTTCAATTCAAAACAAACAAACAAACAATACAACTTTTATGTCTTTTATTCTTTGTGCCATTTTTTCTTTGTAATTAAAAATGTTCACGTAGTCTATTTCATTTTGTTTTCTCCTTTTGTTGCATTACTTCAAGTAAATATCTTGATTATTTTCATTTCATTTGATTCATGTTTGTCTTAAGGTTTACGCAGCAAACCCCAAACAGCAAAGCTGAGCATTTCCTTCTAAAACACAGCATGAACAGGACGGGTCATGTAAGATCACACGTCTTTAGTCAGACGCCTTAGCCATGCATACATTTGCATCTATTTATATATCTTTTGTAGATTTCTAACCTGTTTCTTTTTCTCTTTCATATTCCCTCTTTCTCTCTTCCTCCATCTAGGCAGCTAGAATCAACAACTGTTCTACCAGATTTATTTCCTGCTCGATTGGCGTTTAATTTTCCCCGGCACGCAATGGCAAGCACTCTGACTCGTACTTGACACTCTTGAGTAGTTGCTAGAAGAGGGATGATGTGCCACACCAAATTTCATTCAGTCCTGATAGAACTGAGGCACTGATTTCATGCTCGGATTTTAAAATAGTTTTTAATATTTGTTCTGGGAAAACAGATAATGTAGAATTAAATCAGTTTAGGTAACAGGCTAGCAGAATTTAGCCGGCTTGTCATTTCTAATGGAAAAATGAGCATTGAACTTCTTCTGGTTTATAAAACAGTCAGTGTACCAATGTACCAAACATTTTTTTTTCAATTACTAACAAGCATTGGGGGGGGCACGGTGGCTTAGTGGTTAGCACGTTCGCCTCACACCTCCAGGGTTGGGGGTTCGATTCCCGCCTCCGCCTTGTGTGTGTAGAGTTTGCATGTTCTCCCCGTGCCTCAGGGGTTTCCTCCGGGTACTCCGGTTTCCTCCCCCGGTCCAAAGACATGCATGGTAGGTTGATTGGCATCTCTGGAAAATTGTCCGTAGTGTGTGAGTGAATAAGAGAGTGTGTGTGTGTGCCCTGCGATGGGTTGGTACTCCGTCCAGTGTGTAGCCTGCCTTGATGCCCGATGACGCCTGAGATAGGCACAGGCTCCCCGTGACCCGAGGTAGTTTTGATAAGCGGTAGAAGATGAGTGAGTGAGAGTGAACAAGCATTGGTCAATACTGAAACCATTTTTTTTTTTAACATGAATCTGTTCATGTCATCACCAAAACTCGTTCAAACCACCAAAAACACCTCACACACGCCCCCAAATAATCTCGTTACAACAATGGAGTGTTAATAAAATGATAAACTTTAGAGATATTTTATGTTTTAATGATCAAGACACACAAAATAAAATTTCAGCTAAAACTGCAATTATCTGTGTCAGAAATGATTATTATTTCATTTTATTCTAAATATTGTGCTCAATCACGTTTCGGCATGAAATTGCCATTGTTCTGTTGGGATTGTGCTCTGAGCAGTTTTGAAAGCAGTGTGTTAATGTTTGAGGTTGTGGAGTGTAAACTGCAAAAGAGTTCATGGATTATTTGTGAAAGCAATGAAAAAAAGATTCCCGGATTGGTCTGTATAGATGCATAGCATTGTTGATATCCATTTGAAAAAACCTCTATATTTTCTTGCTGTATCAAGTGTTTATGATTCAATCAAATTCAAATTCACATTAATTTGTTTAGCACTTATAACACTTGACATTGTCTCAAAGCAGCTTTACGGAACATTCATTCATCCATTCATTCATTCATTCATCTTCTACCGCTTATCCAAACTACCTCGGGTCACGGGGAGCCTGTGCCTATCTCAGGCGTCATCGGGTATCAAGGCAGGATACACACTGGATGGAGTGCCAACCCATCACAGGGCACACACACACACTCTTATTCACTCACACACTCACACACTACGGACAATTTTCCAGAGATGCCAATCAACCTACCATGCATGTCTTTGGACCGGGGGAGGAAACCGGAGTACTTTACAGAACATAAGAAACATAATACAAAAATATTTTATATTATACAAAGATTAATATTAGACTAATAATGTGTTTGTATTTATCCCCAGTGATCAAGTCTGAGGTGACTGAGGAGACTGTGGTGAGGAAAAACTCCCTTAGATGGAGGAGGAAGAAACCTTGAGAGGAACCAGACTCAAAAGTGAACCTCATCCTCATTTGGGTGACATTGGAGGGTGTGATTATAAATATACAGTCCGGAAATTGTGTATTGATTAGTATATCGTCGCTGTCGGGCGGAAACCTCGTATGTCCAAATTTGGTCAGTTTCATATTTTTTCACATATCGATGCTATTGGTCAGTCCCCACGTGGGTCTGTTATTTTTACAAGTTATTAACCAATCTAAAGTCTTGAAAATAGCTTGAGCGCAAATCTCATAACTCCATTGGACACTTCAACTGTCCACCTCTTCCTCACTCCGTGTGAGAGCTTCGCGGCATATTTCTCCTCAAGAAGAGTCGCAACGAATCAACACGTCTTCTGAGGTAAATGTCTTCAAAACACTGGGCTCAAAGAAAATAAAATCTTGACCCCCGCTAGTTCTGGTGCTCGTCTGAGGACAGGAATTTAGCGCAAGACAATCCCCTGCAACGCCGACTAAACCCTGTGCACTGCAGATAAGGTACGGCGTTTTTTTAATTTCCTGAAAAATAACGGTTTTGGAGATACGAGGATTCCGCCTGACAGCGACGATATTGTCCTCAAAGACCCCATGTAGTTGGCTTCTCCTCTTGGAATATCCATTCATTTATTTTATCACCAGTTGTCTAGTCCAGGTTCACAGCATTAAACTGTATAATTACTTTCTACTAGTTCCTGTTAAGGAGTCTTTATAAATAAGTCTGATTAATTGGATTAATTGGCCGACTTAAACCACAGATAAGTGACTCCGAAGTTGTTCCCTGAAGTGCTGTTTTACACTAGGCAAGTGCTTTGATCTCCATTTACTAAGAGCTGCCTGGATCTTTCTTATCCACCCACCCAAATGTGCCACAGCACTTTAAAGCTGGACACTTGCCATAAAAAATAAATAAATAAATAAATAAATAATAACTCACTGCGGTCAGAATGCAGTTCATTCTCATAATTACAGAAACGTTTTTTTAGTCAGATTTGAAAATGTTTCCACAAACAAGAAGCTACATGGTCCACGTGTTTTTATGGATTTCTACTGTAACATTGCAGTGCAAAATATTTCTATACCTGGTTAGAATCTGATAGAAATTCATCTTACTGGACATTACTGGGAATCGTTCATAGATTATTCAGCATCACTGTATGATTAGGCGAATGACTGAGGATGTGTGACATTACATTCATCCTGAACACCACGTCCAGCCTTCAAGCCACGTCCACAGTTTATGCTCACAAGTTTCTAAACCCTGACTGATTTTGAAACGTTTTTTGGTTTAGTTTAACTCTTTTTCCCAGAAGCCAAAAAAAATTAGTTTCCTCCTGTTTTATTGTGTTCATTTTCAGTTCAATGTCTTTATCATGTCTCACTCCGCAGTGGTGTTAATATGAAGCTCATATGAAAGAAGAAGTTTTAAGAATATGTAGAATTTCTGTTTTTATCTCGCTTACAAGGTGCAATATATTTACAGAAAATTTACAAAGACAAATGTTTGTATCTTCAATGTAAATGTTGATATCAAACCCATTTCTGCTCTCTGAGACGCCCCAATGTTTGTCCATAAGCTGATGAAATATGAAGGTGTTTATCATCAACCACTAAAATTTAGTGTAAGATTATCAACAGAGGGAAAAACACACATCTCACACTGAAACACTGAGTCGTGACTCATTTTATATTAGACTTGTAGCAATAATAATAATAACAATAATAATAATAATAATAATTTATATCCCGGTGGCACGGTGGCTTAGTGGTTAGCACGTTCGCCTCACACCTCCAGGGTTGGGGGTTCGATTCCCGCCTCCGCCTTGTGTGTGTGGAGTTTGCATGTTCTCCCCGTGCCTCGGGGGTTTCCTCTGGGTACTCCGGTTTCCTCCCCGGTCCAAAGACATGCATGGTAGGTTGATTGGCATCTCTGGAAAATTGTCCGTAGTGTGTGATTGCGTGAGTGAATGAGAGTGTGTGTGTGCCCTGCGATGGGTTGGCACTCCGTCCAGGGTGTATCCTGCCTTGATGCCTGATGACGCCTGAGATAGGTACAGGCTCCCCGTGACCCGAGGTAGTTCGGATAAGCGGTAGAAAATGAGTGAGTGAGTGAGTGGGTTTACTGTTAAAAAGAGTTTTAAATACTTCAGTGACTCTGTGTGCAATAAAACAGCTACTAAAGACAGATGTCACACAGAGCTGGTATGTAAGAAAATGCCCTAAAAATATTCTAAAATGTAAACATCTACCGTTTTTCACTTGTTTCAATACTGCTTGGAAATGACCTTAAAGAAAAAGTTGCACGCAGTGTATTATCCAGAGATAAGTCAAGCTCACTAAGATTAGCATTGTGAGAAACAGCTGGCTCGCACTTGACTGCTTCGAGTTCTCTGTTAAAGATCCGAATTTCTCCTTTGAGCTTCCGGATCTGAGCAAGTGGAGCTGAGGTCCACGGAGCCAGTCTAATCCTGATTAACTTGAATGTTATCTGCGCTTACAGAGCTCATCAGCAGTGGGGGTTTTTTCGGCATGCTTCGCTAACGGTTGAAGTGGAAGACGCTAACTCATTCTCTAGGGCTCCAATGGACTTATTTCTTCAACTTCACATCCAATCAAGAAGTCTAAAAAGTTAATCTGTTTCCCATTTTCAGTGTCTCCTGCAGACTTTTTTGAAGTGGATTTGGTGGTATTTAAGGAGCTCAGAAATGGCAGTAAAGTCAAGAGACGTGGCTTGAGTCAAGAGACATGGCTTGATGTTTATCTAACCCATCTTGATTTGGTATCTTTGGTTCAAAATCGACAGAAAAATTCCATTTCATGGCCTGCCACACTTCCGAGAGGGAGCATCGAGTCTGTGTGATTCGCATAAGAATAGGATTAAGAAGAGGAAGAGGAAGAGGAAGAGGTTTTTAAAAGGCTTGTAGAGAATGGATAGGAATGGAGAAAATAGTTGTGTTGAATTCCTTTTTAGTTCTGTTTTATTGATATTGTGATCAATTGTGTTACATAAGCTTTTCTAAAAGATTTTATTTATTTATTTATTTATTTATTTATTTATTTATTTATTTATCTTTTTTTTTATCTATTTATTTTTTACAAATTTATGGCTGTGCCTGAGGCTTTCAGGTAAAGTGCACTGAACATACGCAGTTTTGTGAAATTGAGTCATTTCTTGTTTAAGGATCGACTCAAATCATTTTAAGAATCAAACAGGAACATGATGAGCCTTGGATATATTAATGTGACTTTTTTTTAAATATGTTGTTTGTTTGTTTATTTATGTATAAAAATTGTAACAAATTGAAACTAACATTTGAATTTTATTTTCTATATAAACGAAAGCAATAAAAACGAGTAGCATTATAAATGGAATTATTAATATTAAACATATGTGTATTTATTTATAACATTTTTTAACATACTACTATATTGATGGCAGATATACTGTACAGCAAACCTAAATATATACGTAATATAGTGATTTATCGTGGAATTAAATCCAGATTCTCGCTACCTCATTATGATGTGTAAGGATCTCCCTTTGTATATGTAATATAAGTATTGTAGTATTCATTCACTCACTCATTTTCTACCGCTTATCCGAACTACCTCGGGAGTCATTGGGCATCAAGGTAGGATACACCCTGGACGGAGTGCCAACCCATCGCAGGGCACACACACACACTCATTCACTCACGCAATCACACAATTTGGACAATTTTTCCAGAGATGCCAATCAACCTACCATGCATGTTTTTGGACCGGGGGAGGAAACCGGAGTACCCGGAGGAAACCCCCGAGGCACAGGGAGAACATGCAAACTCCACACACACAAGGTGGAGGCAGGAATCGAACCCCCAACCCTGGAGGTGTGAGGCGAACGTGCTAACCACTAAGCCACTGTGCCCCCTATTGTAGTATTTAAAGAATTTAGTGTTGATTCGCTTCAAAATATGCAACATAATTTGTGCCATTATATAAAAATGTTCCATACATTCTGTGTACCATTAATTTAGTGAGTGAAGGTTTGTAATCTATAGCGTAGAAAAAAAGAAAAAAAAAAGAATTGTAGAAGATTTTACAGGTTAAATGTCCTTTATAAAACTCTGCACCATCAGCTTAGTCTATAGAGATTGATCCACATACTAAAGAGCTTTAACTCATGAATAAGAATCTCCCAGTGAGCATCTCAACCTGTGGAGGAAACAGATTAAAAAACCCTGTCACCCCTTTCATTTCTTCATCAGTGTCTGTCTATCTTTAAGCGTCTGTTGTCTTCCTGCTGGCGGACGTGAAGAAATAATTATCTCCTCAAGCTCATTACGACAGACTCCACTGTAAGCTTAATCCACAGAGAAGCTCAGGTTCTGCAGGAGGTGAGCGAGAAATGAAAGCAGGCACCCATCGTGTGTGTTATTTCCTTTTTCTTCCCAGGGCTGTGCTGAACGTGGTCACACGCTATCGTAAAGGACAACAAAAGGTTGTACGGCTATTAAAATGGAATTCTCCTAATAAATAAGCGCCGCCCGTAGCGCCTACAGTGACTGGTGAAGGGCATTTCTTCAATGAACTCATTTTATAGGACATTTGATCCGTGAACTCATTTTCTGCTCATCGTACAGGATGTTTGCTGCTGCGCCATGTGTGCCTGGGGGATTCGGTACACTGACATGACTGATGCTTCTGAGTTATTCAGTACAAAATAAACACCGGGCTGAAATCCAAGGCTGTGTATATACGTGTGTGTGTGTATGTGTGTGTAAAAAATACACAGTATGTCTATGCCTGAGTCTTTCTAGTAAGCTAAAATGACACCAAGCAGTTTTGTAGTAGTGAGTCATTTCTTGCTTTTGAATCATTGAAGAATCAAATCGAATCATTTTAAGAATCAAATAGGAACATGAGAAGGATATATTAGTGTAAAACATCTCAAGTTGGATTTAATTTGCTGCACAATAAGCCATGGCAGCTGTTGAGAAAGATTTGGGCTTACAAGTGCTTATAAATAGCAGGGAGGTTTCCACACTGCTTCCAAATACATGAATGATTCACTCAGGACACATTCTAGGCCTCGTTTGGAGACGAGGCTAATAAACACAGGTTTGCTTTCAGGTTCCATCGGTCACTTATGTCTTAGGTTCATCCTGATTTTTTTTTCTATTATTCTTCTGTGAAACACTCGTATAATAATAAAGCACAGCTTTGTTTTTTGGATACACAGAAAGGCATCATGCAAGAAGACGTTTCGACGAGGAGCTGATCTCGTTTTAGAAGCAGTGTGTGCCGGTTGGAGACGAATGCTTTTCATGAACAAGCTCATACTATAAAGTTGAATTAAAGTGTTAAGGTGCTCTAATCCTGTGAAAGTCTGCTGTTCTAGATCAGAAACCATAACAGCCCTTTTCTCAACATGATAAATAGTTGAGAAAAGTTGAAAGAATGTCCCTCAGTGCTGACATCTTTCACACAAACAGCAATGAAGAAGAAGAAGAAGAAGAAGAAGAAGAAGAAGAAAGAGGTGGAGGAGGAGGAGCACGAGGAGAAGGAGGGGAAAAAGAAATTGTCCATATTGCTAAACGCATGATATCACTGCGTTTGTGTAACCTTCTGACCATGCCATCTCCTGGCCTCCTCTTCTACACCGAGCTACCTTCAGGTTGCCGTTGATATCATGCAGCACCTCAAACTGCCATGCTGATTTTGTCCTTGTCTGAGTAATTACTTCTGACCCCCTGCCAAGCAAGCCATCAGTTATGAACACATCAAGCTCATTAGGAAAATTCAGGGGACAGGGGAATGAGCGTACACACACACACACACACACACACACACACAATACAAGCTTGGAAAATGTAATGATAGTTTGAAAAGTAATCATCAGAAAGATGTTTTTTTTTTCTGTTTTGTTTTGTTTTGTTTTTCTTTTCTTTCACACTGAAGAAAGTTAGATTTGATTTAGAGTTGAAATTCAAAACTTACAGTGGGAATACCACTTCCTGTTTAAAATCACAGCATCAACGTAAGCAAAAAAAGACAAACTTCACACACTCGGTGACTCGGTGACATAAGGAATAAACCTAAAGGAATAAACAATTCCTGCAGGAATTGTTTAAGAATTACAATTATTTTACTCATAAAACAAAGCAATGCCATACTTTACCATACCATACAAATCCATTTATCATCATGTTTCATGTTGTGGAACGTCCAAAAATGTGGAACGTTGTGTTTCCTCACCAGTTTTCTCTCACTTAAAGAAGATGACAAACAAATCACAGCAAGTTCCAGAATCCTTGTGCTTTGTCTGAAAACTTACTGGTGCAAAGAGTCTGGAATCTCCTTCTTATAGAAAACTTTAGCACATCAGTAATGTTTTAATCTGTTTATCTTGTGTGTGTGTGTGTGTGTGTGTTGTTGCCATAGAAACAACAGCATATCAATGAAATTAGCATAGCTGCACTAATGTTGTGTAAAACAGAGACTAATTAGAATAATCAAGAAAACTTATAAGGCATGATTAAAGTCTTAATTTAGGTAAACCTATAATAATAGATGTAATTTTATTTTCATTCATCATTCATTCATCTTCTACTGCTTATCCGAACTACCTCGGGTCACGGGGAGCCTGTGCCTATCTCAGGCGTCATCGGGCATCAAGGCAGAATACACCCTGGACGGAGTGCCAACCCATCACAGGGCACACACACACTCTCATTCACTCACGCAATCACACACTACGGACAATTTTCCAGAGATGCCAATCAACCTACCATGCATGTCTTTGGACCGAGGGAGGAAACCGGAGTACCCGGAGGAAACCCCCGAGGCACGGGGAGAACATGCAAACTCCACACACACAAGGTGGAGGCGGGAATCGAACCCCGACCCTGGAGGTGTGAGGCAAACGTGCTAACCACTAAGCCACCGTGCCCCCTAATTTAGATATAATAATAATAATAATAATAATAATAATAATAATAATAATAATAATAATAATAATAATAATAATAATAATAATAATAATTTCTAAACTTTCAAACGACACTGTATGTGAATGTAAAGTGTGATTGTGTTTGCAGTTAGGTTACCGATCAGCAGGTCTGGGGATCGAGTCCCAGCCTTGCCAAGTTTTGTAGCACAGGTTGAAAGTTTTGTATAAGTATAAAATGCAAGTTCATGCATCACTTAAACAGGCATCGATGTTTCATACAGAGCACAAAAAAAAAATGAAGGAGTGCAGAAACATAAAAATGCTAAAATGAAGGAGTGCAGAAACATAACAGCTCTTACGCCTCAACATTACTCATCGAAGTCGAACAGATCTGTGGGCAGACATCACTAAATTAAACCTCTAAATAAAACACTACATTTGCTAACTAGCAAACTAAGCTTTACCCTGACACTCGTCTTAGAGACTAATACTGTCAACAGTTTTAGATTAGTTCAGAGTGTGTGTGTGTGTGTGTGTGTGTGAGTGTGTGACAGATCTACCATATCTGCTGGCAACTTTTGTATTTGTCATCCATTTAAATGCTAGGTGTACAAGATGGTAGAGAGAGCAGCTCTGCTGTATGGGTTAGAGACTGTAGCAGTGAGGAAAAGACATGAGGCAGAGATGGAGGTAGCAGAGATGAGGATGTTGAGGTTCTCTTTAGGCGTGATGAGGATGGACAGGATTAGGAACGAGGGACATCAGAGGGACAGATCAGGTTGGCTGTTTTGGGGACAAGGTCAGAGAGGCTAGATTGAGATGGTTTGGACATGTACAGAGGAGGGAGATGGTTATATTGGTAGAAGAATGTTGGAGATGGAGCTGCCAGGTAAGAGGTCAAGAGGAAGGACAAAGAGGAGATATATGGATGTGTTAAATAAGGACATGAAGTTAATTGGTGTGAGAGTAGAGGATGCTAAGGATAGAGTTAGGTGGAAACAGATGATTCACTGTGGTGACCCCTAACGGGAAAAGCGAAAGTAGAAGAAGTAGAAGAAGAGGACTACAGCTACCAAGTATAAATCTCTCTCACTCTCACACACACTGACAAACAAGCTATTATGCAGCTGTGTTACGAACATGAAAAAAAGTGTATCGCACGCGTGCTACAGTGATAAATCTATTCATCGCACAGACCGTTTTTTTCTTAGCACATGCAACATATATGTCTTTAACCCTGTCTTCTCCAGGATGCTGTATAACAGCTGACCCTGTGCTCTGATCCCAAATTCCCAACAGCCACATATACTGTATGTGAATTTCACTCTGATGTAATGTTCATGGGATGAAATAAAGGCTTCTTTGTTTTAATGTTAAGAAAAATGACATAAAGAAGTGAATGTGTCCATATGTGTGAGACCTTAAATTCCAATCATGAGTTTTTGAAAGTAACTTTTAATAAGATCTTGTTATCATTTGCTTCATTTTAGTGTCAGGAACGTTTTCTATTTTCTCCCTAAGCTAACCTCCGTATCGCCGCCTGCTCTCCTTAGATAATATTTATTACTCTACTCATTTAATAGCGGAAGGTTTGCGGAAGATTGCCTTTACTGCATCTGTGATAAAAGAACAATATTATCATACTGATCATCAAAGCATAGAGCCATGCTGGGGAGAGGAGAAATGTGATTTGGAATGAGATGATGATGCTGATGGTGATTTGAAGTCGGTGCATTGCCTGTGCTCCATCACGCTGAACTGCCAGACTTACACAAGAGAACAAATGAAAAGCTGGTGAATAATTCACATGCAGCGAAGGTGCTTTGGTTCTCACGGGTTTCCTTTCTTTCTTAGTTTTAGTCTCTCTCTCTCTCTCTCTCTCTCTCTCTCTCTCTCTCTCTCACACACACACACACACACACACACAGAGCCCCTTACAGTATAAATGTCACCTCAGTATAAAGGTCTGTAAATGTGTTTAAGGGCAATTCTGCAAGAAGAAAATGTTTTTATTCCTTAGCGCAGTTTTGTCCTTGCGAGGACATTGAGCTCGTCCCCACAAGTAAATTTGCTTTTAGAAAAATATGCACAATTTATTTGAAAAATAAATAAGTTTAAGGGAGAGTTTAAATGTATGTACAGGTAAAGTATTGATTAAGGCTTATGTCAGTAAAAGGTCCTCATTAGGACAGCAAGACAAACATGTGTGTGTGTGTTTGTGTGTGTGTGTGTGTGTGGTGTGTGTGTTTGTGTGTGAGAGAGAGAAACTAATGTCATACTTTTTCTCCATTTATTGTTAAACCCACAAAAGATATTCCGTACACCATAGCAGCTATAAATAATCATTCCTTCACCAACCTCTTTTTTTTTTCCTCACACAAATCCTTTTGCTTGATCTGAAAACTTAAAGTTACTGTTAAAAAAACTCTGAGAGTGGAATCTCCTTCTATAAAGAGAGTGGAATCTCCTTCCATAAATCCTTCCATAAATAAAAGATTTTAATTTTTTTATAGAATTCCTTGTGCATGTTGTTGTTATAGAAACAAACATATTAACGCAATAAACGTTGCTTAGAATTGAGAAAATTCGAAACAGCAAGAAAAACTTGAACGGTTGGATAATTGTGTGTGTGTGTGTGTGTGTGTGTGTGTGTGTGTGCGTGTGTGATATTTTTTCATACCTCCTGTATGTTTAACTAAGAACAGAAATGTTCTTCAGAAACATCGTGTGCTGTAAAAAATGTTTTTATTGCAGCTAGAAAGCGAGTATCATGCTTCAGTTCCATCAACACAAGCTCGTCAGACTTAATCTGCTCTAAAGACATCTTGAGAGAAACAAATAAATCAAGTAACATTATCCATGTAGTACTCCATTAATACTGTTGAAGCCATTATCACCATCTCAGCCATTTTTACACCAACATTTTATAAATTTAAACCATGCTAAACAAAGTATCCTATAAAATTCCATCTATAGGACATTTTTCAGTAAGTAAAGATTTTTTCTACACCGTCTTTTATTCAATAATGCAAATCTTTTTTAAAAGAATACGAACCATATGCTAAAGGAAAGAAAGAACAAAAAAAATAATGTCTCAGCTGTTGACGCAAGCTGTGACTCCAGGTTTTGTTATTTTCAAGTAAATCACAGATGCGACAGTCTTGTTTAAAATACGAGACCGGAGACCGACGATGCTGAAACAGAAATGTTGGACATTTGTTAAAGTTAGCTTCTTTCTATGTGTTTCAATCAGTGGGAACGCTTACTGGAGTTTTGATCCACTTCCTGGTCGAGTTAATTCCTTGTTTTTCTATAAACAATTACCTCGAACACCGACATTGGCACGGAGTATTCTCACTCACTCACTCATTTTCTACCGCTTATCCGAACTACCTCGGGTCACGGGGAGCCTGTGCCTCAGGCGTCATCGGGCATCAAGGCAGGATACACCCTGGACGGAGTGCCAACCCATCACAGGGCACACACACACACTCTCATTCACTCACACAATCACACACTACGGACAATTTTCCAGAGATGCCAATCAACCTACCATGCATGTCTTTGGACCGGGGGAGGAAACCGGAGTACCCGGAGGAAATGCAAACTCAAAATGCAAAAAATATTTGTTTGTTAGTGTTGTTTGCTTTCCTGGTTTCCGATTATTTTTCGCCTGTTCTTTTCACCACAAGTTTTGAATTACGATTTGGATTTGTTTGCTGTTGACGTTCGGCGTATAGATCTGCACACGGATCCTATGCGCTCAGCCTCTGGAGTTTCATTACATCTGGTTCCAATTGCTGTGAATAGTAACACTATGAAGAAACCATGGAGATGGATTTGAACCACAAAGGAATATGAAGAGTTTTGCACTCAGATTTAAACAGTTGAACTTCAACAATATAATGAATTTCTTGACCCTATAGTACACAGTAATAGAAGGGAAATGATTTATAGAATCACACTATCAGGTGTTAGATGAGAGTCTGCTTCCTCTCAAGGATTCTTCCTCATATCGCCTCAGGCAGTTTTTGACCTTGTGATCTCTTCTTTTTTCTTACTTCCTCTCCTTACTCTGTGCTACACCACCAGGGAACCCAAATCAATTATTTTACCTGTTTCCCAGAATTCATCTGCATCAACAACGGACACATATATATATATAAAAAAATACACAACAAAATTCACATGCTTTTTATCACTGACACAACAATATACATTACATTAGAATAATTCAATATTTCTATATTCCTCATGATGAAATGTGTGTGAGATGTGTGCTTCTCCTTCCTTCTCTTCTCTTTGACCCCTTTTTCGCTTTCATTGCCCTTTCAAGACTCTCATTTCCCATTAAAACCATATCTGAACCTAGACTAAAATGGATACGACCCCTATGGACCCACTTTCCTAAAGAATTGGATTCAACATGTTAGAATTTGCATTAATATTAGACAGTGGGGTGAAATTTACTCTTGTTCTCATGACAGACACAGAGAGAGAAAAAGAGAGAGAAAGAACCTTGGGCTTATTTTCATTACCAAACACATTTCAGCCGCTCCAGATTTTCCACAACTTGATTAGTCCTACAACCGAGCCCTGATGGACACCTGCACATGTAGTACAAGTCAATTAATGACAGACTGCACTGCAGTCAGCCAATCAGAGCCCTCTGGGAGAGAACAGATGGTAATGAAACTCTTTGAGAGACTGACAGCTAAGAAAAGCAAGGAAATGAAAAGAAAAAAAAAAAGGAGACTAAAAAAAGCTGAAGAGAAAAAAATACAGAGGGTCAGATTGCTACATGCAGAGACAAAGAAGGACATGCTGGTAATGTGTCATGATAACAGCTTAAAAACCTTAATTATACAAAAGAATAATAACACGCTTCTGTCATTCATGCAAGAAATTATAACTCTGGCACTGTATAATTTAGAGAGGCTGAAAGACTGAGAGACTCGTATCACTTTGCCTGTGAAATCTAGTGTGGTGAAAAAAAATATTTTTAAAAAAATGGACTAATTTCATGCTGAAACTTCATGTTGATCAGTCAGATTTAAGAAAAACGTTACGTACCTTATTTTAAAAAAGCAAAAATCTCAGAAAAACATGATTTCACTGCTTAAGCTGAATTTTAAGCCGTTAAAATTATTAACTAGAATGAAGTTGAGCGAGCGTGATGGAGTCACATAGTATTAACGTAAACCAGTTACAGTGTGAAATCTCACCAGGATGGTGGTGCTGATATGAACTACAGAATAACTCCAGTGTTACATTCAGGAGCTTAAAACATGTCTGCTAGAGCATTGCAGTGGTGATGAGTCTGTTACTATACACCAGTGTTGGGGGTTTGATTCTCAGCTCGGCTGTGAACTCTGGGATTGAATTATTATTATTACTCTCACACTCATTTTCTACCGCTTATCCGAACTACCTCGGGTCACAGGGAGCCTGTGTCTATCTCAGGCGTCATTGTGCATCAAGGCAGGATACACCCTGGACGGAGTGCCAACCCATCGCAGGTCACACACACTCTCATTCACTCACGCAATCACACACTACGGACAATTTTCCAGAGACGCCAATCAACCTGAGAGAATCAACGGTCTTTGGACCGGGGGGAGGAAACCGGAGTACCCGGAGGAAACCCCGGAGGCACGGGGAGAACATGCAAACTCCACACACACAAGGCGGAGGTGGGAATCGAACCCCCAACCCTGGAGATGTGAGGCGAACGTGCTAACCACTAAGCCACCGTGCCCCCCCCTTATTATTATTATTTTTTTTTTTTCACACTCAAATCCTGTTGGATTTTCAAACACTGTACCTGCTAATGATATTTTTTTTCTTTCTTTGTAAAGTCATTGCTTGTGACCTGTAAATGTCTCAGCAATTGTTTCTGGTCACATAATTGAAATAATCTAGTTCACCCAAAAGTGTATTTTTTTGTTTGTTTGTTTGTTTTTTTGTTTTGTTTTTTAGCATTAGTGCAGGTGGAATTTAATGAGGACCTTCACAAGTGCCAGTTAATAAACTGACCCATCTAGTCCCTAAAACCATTGTAGCAGTTTGCCACATCGACAAGGTGGCCTGTGAACCTTTTTGACAAGAAAGAAAGAAAGAAAGAAAGAAAGAAAGAAAGAAAGAAAGAAAGAAAGAAAGAAAGAAAGTTTTGTGCTCTGGTCTTTATCAGTGAACATTCGAACACTTCAGCAAGAAGGAATTAGTGTGAAGTGTGTAATGATCTCAGAAATGACGCTGAGCTATTAGTTCCTCAGGAGCTCTTGGTTACACAATTCCACTGGACTACAAACTGTTGTAGAAAGGACATTATTTACATTGACATTATTTCCTGTCCAGTGTCACCCAAATGAGGATGAGGTTCACTTCTGAGTCTGGTTCCTCTCAAGGTTTCTTCCTCATATCATCTCAGGGAGTTTTTCCTCAAAACTATTACCTCAGGCTTGATCATTAGGGATAAATGTTAGAGATAAACAGCAGCTTAATAGTAACTTAATTTTAAACTTTAAAATGTTTATTCTGTTTCTGTTCAGCTTCTGTAAAGCAGCATTGAGACAATGTTCAGCTTTGAGACAAGAAAGAAAGAAAGAAAGAAAGAAAGAAAGAAAGAAAGAAAGAAAGAAAGAAAGAAAAGTTAAAGAATACTGTGTCTGCTATTTGTGTCAATATTTCTGTCTGTTTAAAAACATTATCTGCTCAATCTGACTGTATTTGTCTTCACCTTTATACCACATCACACATTATACCACAGTCTTTCCCAACAATTACTATTTTATTCACTAATAGAATGACACGTCTATATTTTTTTCCATCTTTTGGTTACATTTTGTGTTAAGTTACTTCCTGTCATCACTTACAGTTTGCAGGTTTTAAAACTACATAAAGTAAAAAAGGACAAAATGTCAAAATATCACCTGGTAAAGGCTTTTTCGCAGTCTCACACACACACACACACACACACACACACACACACACACACAGTCACTCAGACAAGATTGAGCTTCACTTTTAAGTCTGGTTCATCTCAAGGTTTCTTTCTCATATCGTCTCAGGGAGTTATTCTCACCACCGTCACCTCTCACCACCTTGCTCATCAGTAATATATATATATATATATGTCAGCAAAAGAGGTTCCTATCAGGGTAAAAATCCAGGCTCAAAAGCAGGGATAGCAAACGGACACGATATATTAACAAATAACAAAGGACAAGAAATAGTGGGAAAAACTGTCTGAAAACATAACTGGACTAGAAAGGAAAAAGAAAAGTAAAACTACGTAACAGAATACACACCGAACAGAAACCAGGATAAAGAAGAACTCAAAGAAAGGAGTCCACGGATAGGTTGGGGAAACAATTACCACCACATAAGGAACTGGTGAGAAGAGGTGGGGATGTGGTCGATCAGTGGGTAAGGTGTTGGACTACTCATTGGAAGGTTGTGTGTTTGATTCCCAGGGCAACCAAGCTGCCAATGCTGGGCCCCTAAGCAAGGCCCTTAATGCTCAGTAGTATAAATGAGATAAATGTAAGTGGCTCTGGATATGGGTGTCTGCCAAATGCTGTAAAGGTTAAAAAGAAAGGGATAAAATGCTAGGGTGGAGCAAAGATACCTGAACATGAACCAAACCGGTGGTCATACACTGCTGGAACACCCCCTAGTGCACCGGCAGTTAATGTCTAAGCATAACCCTGACAATATGTGTAACAATGCCACCTGCAGTTCCCCCACTTAGGCCTACTTAGCTTGCTTAATCTTTGCTTCAAATTCCTTATCTTCTCTTAGCTTATCTTGTTTTTGCTTATTTTTACTCATTTTTGATTATCTTGTCTCTTCTTTACTTATCTTTACTTATTTTGTTTTTAGTCATCTTATCGTACCTTTATTTATCTCGTCTTTACTTGAATGAGCTCTTACTGTAGGTGTTTTCTTAGCTTGTCTTGTCTTTACTCTGCAGTTCCCCCCTCAGGCCACCAAAGAGAACCCCTTCCCGGAATACTAGAGGATTTCCGAGTCTTCTCCCGCCACTGTGTGTATTTAAATCAGCAGTTTAATTGACACCACACAAAGTATGTGCCAGCTACTCTACCAAGCTGTTTGCTTTTTGTGTATTGACCTTTGCTTTGTTTATTAAATTTTCATGTTTTTGGATAACGTTATTGTACCTTTGCTACGCTGACTTCTTGACTTCTTGTCCTTGGTCTTTTGGATTTTTTGTGCCGTCTTGGATTTGTTTGTTTTGTGCCTCTTCTTCACTGAAAAACCTCAGCATATGGAATCGAATCCTTTTGCCTATATATTATATATATATAAATTCATATTTGACACTTTAGCATTTATTATTCTGAAATTTATATTCCTTTAAAGCCGCTTTGCGACAATCTCTTTTGTTAAAAGCACTATACAAATAAACGTAAATTGAATATAGTCCACCATGTCTGTTTTATTCCGAAACAGGACCTGTGTGCTTATACACCACACTTGAGTGGAACCGATAAATGAATAAACCTGCTGGGAAAAGAACAAGAAGTAGAATGACGTGTGTAATCCTTCTCTCTCTCTCTCTCTCTCTCTCTCTCTCTCTCTCTCTTTTATCTATCTGTTCCTATATGACCCGACCTGTCTGTAGCGGGTCACACTCAATCTCACACAGCAGCGGGTGTACAACAGCTAGTGCACTTGCCAGAAAGAAAGCGTACACACACACACAAATACACACACGCTTAGTTGAGAGATTTTTCAGCCTTCGTAGCAGAGAGGTGTAAGGTCGAGTCAGAGCTCTTTTGGGATTTCCACAGACACAATGTCTGATGAATTAAGAAAGAAAATTGGAAAGAAAACCCTCAACCTGAAGCAGAGTCAACCTGAAGATCCACAAGGACAGATCCAACTTCTCTAGTGCCTCAGGAAACACAATGAGATCATGTGTAATGGTTTCACCTATTTACCATGTCATGAGACTGCAGTAATTAGCTTCTCTTAGGTGAGCTCATTTATTACAGAAAGTGGTTCAAAGTAGAACAATTACGTCAAGCACAAACCTAGCGCAATTTTCCCAGCGCTGAGAAGAATAGTCCTGTCCTGTCGAATAGCACTAATCACAGAAGGAACAGTATTTAATGGGATAAAGCAGCATACATTATCTCTGATTAAATGCTGGGAATGGCATGTAGAGTAATTACTGTTAAAGCAGATGTATTTTGTAGACGTACTGATGTCATTATGCATGTTCAGGGCTCGGTGAGTGAAAATTACTCTGCACCAGGGTGAAAATGATTTAGACACACTAAAGAAGAAGAGAACTGTGCATGTTTCAGGCACAAAGACTTGCAGTAACGCAAGTAAGTGTATTGATTGATTTAATATTCTGAACTTTAATTGATCAAAAGACGTATTCTGTTAGTCCTACTTCTTGCCTTATCGTAAGCCTTTCTTCGCTTTCTTTCTTTGTTTTTATCTGCCATGTCAATGTTAAAACCATTTTCTGCTAATGTCATACATGCACACTGAACACTCTCTCTGCCCATATTGACAAGACATGCCCCTTTCTGCTCATAGGCTACACGTTAGTTTTGTTTTTGTTTTGTTTGGCGGCCCAACACAGTTTTCTGAAGCATTTCTCAAAGAACGGGGACCCCACCTTTAATTATCTTTGCTTAGCTTTATTTAACTTTGCTTATCCTTTATTATCTTATCTTTACTTATCTTGTCTTTGCTTATCTTATCTTTACTTATCTTTGCTTAATTACATACCTGCAAACTTGCCGATTTTCGGCGAAATTCGCCGTTTTTAATCAAAATATTTGTGTGAATCGTGTAGATCTGAAGAGTTTTTAGTTGGTTGGGGGTTTTAAGTAGTGCTTAGGCGGCAGTTTTGGA
Source organism: Tachysurus vachellii (assembly GCF_030014155.1). Classification (NCBI taxonomy): domain Eukaryota; kingdom Metazoa; phylum Chordata; class Actinopteri; order Siluriformes; family Bagridae; genus Tachysurus; species Tachysurus vachellii. The sequence continues at coordinate 19,339,459 of NC_083474.1, forward strand.
CGCAGCGTAGTATACCATCTATCAAGCTGATGCCTCGTGTCTCTACTTCTAATGACTTTTTATGGCGGATGGCAAACCAACTTTTGGTGCATTCACCGCCACCAACTGGACTGGAGTGTGAAGCACTAGTAAGCAGATGATGCTTCACGTCTCAATCATCCTCGCGTCTTTTGACCAATCAGGATTCAGAAGCAAGAAAGGAATTTGATGGGAGTCAAAGAGAGAAGGTTGGAGTTTGACTGCCAGCCAACCACAAGTGCTGCAGAAAAACGACTTCAAGCCGCAGAGGATGAACAAAAAGCAATAAAGAGACACATTGCTAAACAACGAAAAAGGGGAATTGAAAGGCTTGTGGCGGCCAAAAAACAAAAGAAATAGCAATATTTGTGTTCATCAATTTCATGGGAGTCAAAGATGGGATGGGAGAACCTTGTCACCTTTTTCACCTCTTGTGAGTTTGCAGGTATGTAATTATCTTGCTTTTGCTTATTTCACTTTTCTTTGGTTATCTTGTTTAACTTTACTTATTTTGGTTTCACTTCTTTACCTGTCTTTACTTTTCTTTCCTTATCTTGTTTTTGCTTATCTTGTCTTTACTCATGTTATCTTGTCTTTTCTTATGTTTGTTTATCTTGTCTTTCGTTATCTTGTTTTTGCTTATCTTGTCAATACCTATTTTAACTTGTCTTTGCTTATCTTGTCTTATCTCATTTTTACTTGTCTTTACTTCTCTTTGTTCATTTTTACTTATCATTACTTTATTTAACTTTGTAAAACTTGAAAGCTAAAAGAAAATACCACCATGTGGCATACATTTATATGGAAATAATCAACAAAGCAGTGTTGTGAGGCAGAACATTTAGTTACCTCAAAGTTCGATCATTTATTTTATTAAAGAACAACAAATCATTCTGTCTATCTGTTACATATATCGCTACATTTTAATGGATTGGAACATCAGTGACACATGCTATTGCTAGTTCCTGCACTTTTAGACATTACACAATGGTTAAACAATTTCACCTGCTGCTGTGAGTAACTTAAAAAAAACTCAACCTTTGTTTCAAATCACAAGGAATCAAGACAATATATTATATTAAGGTTCATTTTTAAAATGTAATAAACTTGAGTTTATTATACTAAAGTTGTCAAGACAGCTAAGGATAATGAGGATAAATATATTTACACATAAATTAATTGGGCTTTTTAAGATCATTTTTAAATCACATACACACTGCATTGCGTTCTTCTTTCTTCTTTCTCAAAATACTCCCCAATACTCAAATTTAAATTGAATTTATTTGTATAGCATTTGGGGGCACGGTGGCTTAGTGGTTAGCACGTTCGCCTCACACCTCCAGGGTTGGGGGTTCGATTCCCGCCTCCGCCTTGTGTGTGTGGAGTTTGCATGTTCTCCCCGTGCCTCGGGGGTTTCCTTCGGGTACTCCGGTTTCCTCCCCCTGTCCAAAGACATGCATGGTAGGTTGATTGGCATCTCTGGAAAAATTGTCCATAGTGTGTGATTGCGTGAGTTAATTAGAGTGTGTTTGTGTGTGCCCTGCAATATGTTGGCTCTCCGTCCAAGGTGTATCCTGCCTTGATGCCCGATGACGCCTGAGATCACAGGCTCCCCGTGACCCGAGGTAGTTCGGATAAGCGGTAGAAAATGAATGAATGAATGAATGTATAGCGCTTTTAATTATTCACATTGTCCCAAGGCAGCTTTACAGAAGTATAGAAACAGAAGAGGAAAAAAAAGAAATACATACAATAAAAGTTTAAAATTAATTACAAAAAATACATTTTAAATTTAAAATACTATATATCTATATCTATCCCTATCCCTAATGAGCAAGCCGGAGGTGAGGGCGGCAAGAAAAAACTCCCTGAGAAGATATGAAAAAGAAACCTTGACAGAAACCAGGCTCAGAAGGGAACCTCATCCTCATTTGGGTTGCACTGGACAGTAAATAATGTAAATGTAAATAATGTTATTTCTACAACAGTTTATAATAGTGCAACCAAGACCTCCTGAGGAATTTAATGTTTCAGCGCAAACTCTGAGTTCAGCAGAGACCTAACACTAATTCCTTCCTGTCAAAGTCTTCAAATGATTGCTAATAAAGACCAGACCATACAGCTAACTGACACAACATTGGTTCAAAGAAGGCATGACAGTCTCCGGGTGGCTCCATCCACAACATTCCCATGAGTCACTGGCTGACCATGCAAATAAATCCCCGGCAGAGTGACCACCGGGCGACGAGACTTCAACCAGGGGTAGAACGTCAGGATTGAAGAAGTAGTTCCGTAAGAAGAGACGATCAGACTAGGAACTCTCATGTTAGCTTTCTCAAGAAATAATCATAATTTATTTTTTTCATGTCACAGGTATGGCTTATATTTTAAGATTCTGAAGTTTGTTGAAAATGTTGGGTCTTTTCTTCAGTTTAAACATAATGGTACAAACAGAAAAACCTCTTTACAATCTTCATGAGCAGAAAAGCAGAAAAGATGGACTATCACAAACGATCACACCTGAAATGTTTTTCCATCTAACATTCCAACATTCCATCTAAAACTATCATGCTTAAAAATTGCAGATTTCTAAAATGCTCCCATCAGATACACAGAAAGAGCCCAAGCAGGATATGAGTCGAGACGTTAATGAGAAATCCAAAGAGGAGCCACAAAGTAATGAAATAAACCAAGAAGCAAATCCACACTCCCTGAGCCAGCTGAAGATTTACTGAGACAATAACGTGATTAATTGTAGTTATGCTTTGAGTCAATTAGGAAAAGGATTTAACAGCTAGAGGAGGTTTTATAAGGCATCGTTCATAATATAAAGATTTATATTCTGCACAAGATCCCTGATTGGACCAATATAGTAAATTTTTATAAATGTAATAAACAGATTTTGCTTGTACTTAATGTCTTAATGTGTTACCCATCAAACAGCCTGCTCGTAATATTTCAGGGCATCTACTGTAAATTAGAAGAGGAACAAAAAAACACTAAACATTCTTAATGAGATTTAAAAAAAGAATTAATCTTAATAGATATCGGGTTAATAGAGATACGGTAGGTCTCAATTAGCTCAGTAGGCAGGACGCTGAACATGGAGTTAGCCATTTTAATGGCCGTCTCATTCAATCAATCACAAAAATCCTTCCAGGGCAATGGAAAGTTCTGGAATACAAAAAACAGGGAGCTAACAATGTTCAATGCTGTGACTATGGTGTCTTACTGAAAATGATGTCATACATTCTGAAAGCTCTCAGCTCGAAAAAATGGTGGACGACCCGAACTCTTAGCAAACTTCAGCAGCTTGTTATCATAGTTTTAGCATAATTACTTTAGTGATGTTTAACTTTATTTGACGTTCTATATGAGGTATGTATCCACTAGCTAGCCTATGCTCTTGCTTGAAGCACCATTTTAGGAAAGTATGTGATTAAGCTAACACACTTATATGGCCTATATTATATTAAGATAATATAGTATAGTAATATTTGATTTGTTAGAGTGACTGATGAAGAAATTACAGTTGAATGTCACTGAAAACATCATCAGCGTACAAACTACAACAATCAGATTCACTATCAAGGGAGCTGGAAAGCTGATTGAGACACTCATATTTAAGGTTTAGATAGATATACAGTGGTTGAATAAGCTTGCTTTGATGGTTAGCTTTGATTAATTCCAAGATGGCCGCACCCTGTACGGCACCAGCTACTCCGGCTTCAGATAATCATGTGCGATTTATGTTAAATGGATCAAATAACCCATCTCAATTGAACACAATACTAATCTAGAAACGCTTTATTTTACTTAGTCTTTGAACATTCAAGATATCTTGTGACTTATCCAGGAGTTTATTAGCTTTGGATGTCAAAACTCTCCGCAAACTTGGGATTCTTCATTGGCAAGACTCAGACGGCTACACAGCACGGACTCTCTTACCGTAACAGACCATCATAGGACGCAACACAAAAGGTGTAAGAGACCATGCAAATGTGTAAAGCTGCTTTGTGTTAATGTCTGCTGTTAAAAGCGCTATACGTGAGCTCTACAAGATTATGACTGCGGTACAAGATTCCACTAAAAGATTTTCAGAAGCTATATTACATGCAAATGTTGGTGCAACGCCATATTAACATAGAGATATTAAATATTTCATCAGTGTTTACATTATTTTGTGCAACTCTATAGCTGGATTTCTTTACACTATGCCTCCGGCTCTCTTTGCAGAACAGACGGTTTTCAAGGTCCTTGCCTGCCTAGCTACTTTTCCCTTCACATTTTCTATTTTTTTTATATAGGTGCAAAATATTTAGTCGTGAAGAGGAAGCCTTTATTTTGTCACATATACATTACAGCACAGTGAAATTCTTTCTTCGCATATATTTAGCTTTGGAGGTTGAGTTTAGAGCACAGGGTCAGTCATGATACAGTGACCCAGGAGCAGAGAGGGTTAAGGGCCTTGCTCAAGGGCCCAATGGTGACAGCTTGGCAGTGCTGGAGCTTGAATCCTGATCCTCCAATCAACAACCCAGAGTCTTAACCGCTTAAGTCACCACTGACCTGATGTTATATAGAGAGACAGCGCTTATGTTTATTTTCATGACAAAGTGGGATCCGGGGATCTGGCGCACTTCGGCAATTCTGAGAGTCTCGTGTAGTGTGCAATCAGCGTTTATTATTATGATTTTAGAAATTTTTAGGCAAGCTTGAAGATTTAAAGGAGTTTTTTAAAAAAGAAATAACATTTCTTTATTGGTTTGGAAAAAATATATTTACAGTTTCTCAAATTTAAGGAATCACTTCAACTCAATTTTATTTTTATAGCATATGTACAAAAATGTGAAAAAAAATTAATAATATATATTCTAAAGTGTAAAATGTAAATGTATATGCATCTCTAATGAGCAAATCTGAGAAGATAGTGGTCAGGAAAAGTCTCTGAGACGATTTGAGGAAGAAACTTTGAAATGGGAATCCATCCTCATCCGGGCGACACCATGAACATGGAAACTCTCCTCAGGAAAGGCCATGAACATGGATACTTTCCTCAGGAAAGGCCATTAACATGGATACTCTCCTCAGGAAAGACCATAAACATGGATACTCTCCTCAGGAAAGACCATAAACATGGAAACTCTCCTCAGAAAAGACCATAAACATGGATACTCTCCTCAGGAAAGACCATAAACATGGATACTCTCCTCAGGAAAGACCATAAACATGGATACTCTCCTCAGGAAAGACCATAAACATGGATACTCTCCTCAGGAAAGACCATAAACATGGATACTCTCCTCAGGAAAGACCATAAACATGGATACTCTCCTCAGGAAAGACCATTAACATGGATACTCTCCTCAGGAAAGACCATAAACATGGATACTCTCCTCAGTAAAGACCATAAACATGGAAACTCTCCTCAGAAAAGACCATAAACATGGATACTCTCCTCAGGAAAGACCATTAACATGGATACTCTCCTCAGGAAAGACCATAAACATGGATACTCTCCTCAGGAAAGACCATAAACATGGATACTCTCCTCAGGAAAGACCATTAACATGGATACTCTCCTCAGGAAAGACCATAAACATGGATACTCTCCTCAGGAAAGACCATTAACATGGATACTCTCCTCAGGAAAGACCATTAACATGGATACTCTCCTCAGGAAAGAACATAAACATGGATACTCTCCTCAGGAAAGACCATTAACATGGATACTCTCCTCAGGAAAGACCATAAACATGGATACTCTCCTCAGGAAAGACATTAACATGGATACTCTCCTCAGAAAAGGACAGAGTCATTTATACTTCGTTAGGAATCTTGCATCCTTCAACATCTGAAAAAAAACTCCTTTACACCTTTTACTAATCTGTGTTTGCCAGTGTCCTTTTCTATGCTGTGGTGTGCTGAGGAGAAAACTGTACAAAGAGAGATGCAGAATGACTGGACAGACTGGAGATGAAGGCAGGTTCTGTGGTTGGAACAGAGCTGGACTTACTGGTGACAGAAGCAGATAGGACCTTTGACAGTCTTCCCTCTATCCTGGACAACACCCACCACCCTCTGCACAGCATACTCACCAGAGAAGTGTGTTCAGTAGCACTGATGCTCCACTACAAGACTGAGGAACTCTTTTGTCCTCCTGGCCATTAGACTGTACAACATCTCTCAGGTACAGCAGGGTGGAAACATACAAACTGAGGAGTGACTTAGCGTCTCTCTCTCTCTCTCTCTCTCTCTCTCTCTCTCTCTCTCTCTCTCTCTCTCTCCCTTTCTCCACTATATAGTCAATTACATTTGTGTAACAAGGAGCTTTTTGAGTATGGGCACCAGGGTCATTTCTGAACTCATTTTAGTTCACACCATATTTGTCATTATATATATTTGTTAACTGCAATGCTGAATGTCAGACTCACTTTTCTATGCATTTAAATCATTAAATCACATGTGAATATCCAAAGCTAAAAATATTCCTCCATATTATGATATTCCTGAAAGCAACCTGCAGGATTCACTGCACTGGGTTGACATATATGGGTGGTCATATATCTCCAAACATCTGCTAGCCTGTACAAGACAAGCCGTCTTCCTCATGAAGACAGGAGTATCTACACACTACACGCTCAGACAAACAAACACACACATCCCAGCAGAAGCCAGCACATTAACAGCTGCACAGAAAATCCTGCTCATTGAGATAATGATGAAAGATCAGGAGTTTGCAGAAAGCACACAAGCTTTAACAATATAATACAGAGGTATGCTTAACATTGCTTCCAGGAACCATTGTATGAAAAATTAGTACTATTAGAAAATGTACTGTTGATGGATTTCTGTTCTTGAGTCAACTATTAGTCAACTGTGGAGATATAAAAGTAGAATATAATGTCAGTTAGAAGAATTTATGCAAAAACTTGTGAATTTGAAATACAGGAGAAACAATAATATAATATAATATAATATAATATAATATAATATAATATAATATAATATAATATAATAACAAACTACAATAATAATATTTGTAAAATAAATAAATAAATAAATACTAAAGATGTCAAATTAATAAACCATTGATGTGAAAGCGTGAAAACGGTTAGAAAAAACTTACCAGATAATTTTAATTACTACATACATGCATATTTTAAATACGTTGTTTTTATGCAAAGTACAGATAATGTTTACCATCAAAAACAAATGCTCTTAGCTTCACCTAAGCTTAAGCTTCTTAACGCTTAAATTTCAAGGACCAGTTCAGCCTCTGGTGTTAACGTTCATGATTCAAACCAAAATTCATGAATATCTAAATATCAGTCTGAGAGTTCACAGAATTAAATAGTTCATCTTTCTGCTGTCCTGTTCAAGGAGCTATAAGTTAAGTGAAAAGAGACGATTTTAAAAAATAAAGCAACCTGCAGAAGCTGTTTGAACATGCAGCTCACATGCACTATACCTCAGGCAAAATTTAAGAGGTTCAATGTATCAAAGCTGATATCCTCAATGCCTCCTGAGCCCCAAAACTCTGCTTCCAGCCCATCAGCAACATCCAGATAAACCTGCTCTTTCTACAAGCTTTGAAATTGGACTTCTTCTTACGTCTATGACAAATGACTATATATATATTTTTTTTTTAAACTGCACAAGTTCAGTATTAGAGATGTGAATACAGAGTTCTTAAGATGTTGATGGTTACAAAGCTTCCTGTAGTAAAAACGGCTTCTCAAGTATCAGTAGAACACTCGAAATCTGTAATTACAGATTAAGTGGTTTTAGTTTCAGGAACAGCTTGAATCACAGATTAAGAAAGAAAAAACTAGCGATAAAAACAGCAGGAATTAAACAGAAGCGATCATTGGCAAAGTGGAAGCGAGTCCATCCAGCCCCATGTGATTTGTTCATTTCTGCTCGATTCAACGCCATTCAAGCTACAACATGGCACATGGAGCAAAACAACAGAGCAAAGACAATATGCAGAGGTTGAACCCAGACACTGGACAGTAATCATCACTGTAGCTTTTGACGCAGATGTTTAATAGTGTGATGTCATTTCTCCTGAAGCAGAGCCAGGTCTGATATAGCTCAGGCTGCATCAGTCACCGTAGGAGACAAGGCAGAAGCAGAGCTCAATAAAAACCAGGATCAATGCAAAACTTTGAAAACCATGAAGATGTTTGAAGTGATAAAGGCAAGAGCATAACACAAGTAATACCACAGAAGAATCTAAATGGGAAACATTAATCTGAAAGCATGTTGTACTGCTGTAAAGAGATTACATTTCTAGTATCTAAGTGTGATGCATTTTCAGTTATAGCTACGATAATGTGTATAGCATAATAGCTTATGAATGCATTATAATGTGATATAATAGTTCTTGCAGGATTTTGCTGAGGTTTTTGTAATCATTGTGGCCTAAAATGCTGACAAATTGGTGATGTAACTGTGTGATGTGGCATTATTTTATTAAAATCCAGATCACGGGTCATAAAATCCAAATATACTGGACGGACTATTTAATTAAGGTTCCTCATAAAACATGAGTGGACTGACCCGTGGACAGCAAAAAGGATTAAACCAAAGATTTTGTTACACATATTCCTTCGCTGGCCACTTTAATAGAAACACTTGCTCATTCATTCACATTATTGGGGAAAAATGTGATCTCAGTGACTTGGCATGGTTGTTAATCCAAGATGGTGGCACGGTGCGGCATGGCAGTAGCACGTAGCGGCCACTCCGGATGCAATATGGTGCTATTTATGATTTTTAGCCCGACTATTGCTAGTACGTGGACACCAGAGACAGTGGTGTTCATGTATAAAACCGCCTGAAGTTAGTACCAACCTGCACAATGATGTGTTGGAAAGGCTTCGCGACTTCGGCTTACGGCGGAGACCAGGTCTCCAGTCCTCTGTGTCACCTGATACCAGGGACCAGGAGAAGGGACGCCGTAAGCAGTGCTTGAGGAAGCGGAAGCGCGGTAAGCAGGCGGGTGTCTGTGCTAGGCTAAAAACAAACCCTCTCGTCCATTCTACTTTCCAATGTTTGCTTCCTGGACAATAAACTGTACTATATCCGACTCAAACGCACTACACGGCGACTATTGGGAGACTGCTGCGTATTTGTTTTGTTGTGGCTCAGCGACAGAGTTACGGACAACGCCATTCTGCACACAGAAATGCAGCTCTGTGCGGTAAGTCTCACGGTGGTGGTGTGTGCATTTACATCAACATGGAATGCTGGAAGAACTCTACAGAATTTCCACCCCGACGGACTATTTATCATCGCCGGAGATTTCAATCATGCAAATCTCAAATCAGTGCTCCATAAATTCTAATAGCAAGGGCCAAATAGCAAAAATAGCAAGGGCCAAATGAGCCATCAGAGAAGCAAAGCGTGCACATACCCAGACAATCCACAGCCACTTCCAGGACAGTGGAGACACCCGTCGCATGTGGCAGGGCATACAGGCAATCATGAACTACAAGACAGCTTCACCTGCCTATGATAGTGATGCCTCCCTCCCAGACTTGTTGGTACTAGATGGGTTTTGTTTGAGTAGTTCAGAAATGTCCTGGGATATTTTTACACTTATAAAGAATGTGGAATGTGATAGCCTAGTAGTTAAAGTGTACTGATCAGATGGATGTGAGTTCCAGTTCCAGGTCCACCAAGCTGTGACTGCTGGGCCCCTGAGTAAGGCCCTTAACCATCAGTTGTATTAAAAAAAGAGAAATGTAAAGGTGTCTGCCAACGTGTTTGCATTCCTCCACCCAGGAAAGGGACATAAAACTTATTTACATTTATTCATTTATACCTTCCTTGATGGTTGTTTTTATTCTTACACTATGTTCAGTTTTTATTTATTTTTTTCTTTTCTTTATTTGGTGCATTTGTAAATATGCCTTCGTCTGTATGAATTAAATTGCATCCACATATAGTATATATATTTTTTCTGGATTTTCAAGCCTAAGCAGTTTATGATTATTTTCTCTTATTTATACCAAAGTATTCATTGTATTAAGGAACTTTCTTTGAACCCCTCCTTAATGTATAAGCCAAGCCTAAAGTGGGTAACGGTTATAACTGGACCATGTGGTGCTAAGCAGAGTTACTGAGGTATAAAAAAGTAACACTTTATCGCACACCTTGCTGCTCGCCTTGCAAGATTAAAGTAAATATCAACATCTCATATTTCTTTTTAAGAACAGCATGTGTTAATCGTCCTTAAGCCTTCATCAGCATCAAGTTCTGATCCCAGCAGGATCGCAGTATTTTTGGCTGATGTACCCAGAAGTAACATTTACGCCTTTAATGACACTTTTACACCTAATAGTCTGAATCAGAGTGAAATCAATCACTGTGGCATGTTTGCTTATAGCTTTGATTTGTTTTCTGACTGCACATGAATAACACCGGCTGACGATGAGTACGGGTGTCTCCAATTCTGTTTCAGAATTAGAGATGCTTTCTCAATGCAGCTAGGTGTTCAGTTATGACCATAACAAGCCCACCTAATGGTCTCAGGCTGAGGAGTTTAGGGTGGGAATTCAGCACATAATAAAAAAAGAAAATGACACCAGGTTTCCAATCAAAAGGACTGAATTCTGCATGGGGGCACGGTGGCTTAGTGGTTAGCAAGTTCGCCTCACGCCTCCAGGGTTGGGGGTTCGATTCCCGCCTCCGCCTTGTGTGTGTGGAGTTTGCATGTTCTCCCCGTGCCTCGGGGGTTTCCTCCGGGTACTCCGGTTTCCTCCCCCGGTCCAAAGACATGCATGGTAGGTTGATTGGCATCTCTGGAAAATTGTCCGTACTGTGTGATTGCGTGAGTGAATGAGAGTGTGTGTGTGTGTGTGCCCTGTGATGGGTTGGCACTCTGTCCAGGGTGTATCCTGCCTTGATGCCCGATGACGCCTGAGATAGGCACAGGCTCCCCGTGACCCGAAGTAGTTCGGATAAGCGGTAGAAAATTAATGAATGAATGAATTCTGCATATGTGAAAGCAATCTAAGAACCACAACAACCCTGGGGAACTGGTACCATAAACATACATACACGACAGTCAATATATGAGAATAAACCATCTTTATGCTGCACATTAATCATATGACCTACTATTCTGCCACTAAAATTAATAACATTTTTATTTGTTCTGTCCATATTTAGTCAAATCCCTCTTCCATTCATGCACATCAAGCATGATTACATGACTATAGCTATCATACAGAGTAATTACATACTGTATGTCTTCACTAATAGGAGTTTAAGGAAAGAATCCTGTGCTTGCGTTTTCAAGTTCAAATAGTTGAACAAAAAAAGACATATAAAATCAAGCATTTCTGACAGCAACAATCACAAGAAACTCCTAGAAGGACTGATACCATACTTTCCGTGTATTTTGAAACACATTCATAACAAGCACATAGGAAATAGTTGTTTGAAGAAAACTAGATCTTTGTGTTCCACAGGCGGTGCTGGGAGATCTTAGTAAGTGGCAGAGGTTTGAACTGACAGCACATCTACAGAAAGAGTGAGCAGGTGGTGCTGGGATTTCTCTACATCTGCTTCTGTTTACTCACTGGTGGTAAGGGAGACACTGTGGTTTTACGGTTATAATGATAATAATAATAATAATAATAATAATAATAATAATAACAACAACAACAATAATAATAATAATAATAATAATAATATTTATTATTTCTATTATTCATTCATTCATCTTCAACCGCTTATCCGAACTACCTCGGGTCACGGGGAGCCTGTGCCTATCTCAGGCGTCATCGGGCATCAAGGCAGGATACAACCTGGACAGAGTGCCAACCCATCGCAGGGCACACACACACACACACACACACTCTCATACTACGGACAATTTTCCAGAGATGTCAATCAACCTACCATGCATGTCTTTGGACCGGGGGAGGAAACCGGAGTACACGGAGGGAACCCCCGAGGCACGGGGAGAACATGCAAACTCCACACACACACAAGGTGGAGGCGGGAATCAAACCCCCAACCCTGGGGGTGTGAGGCGAACGTGCAACCACTAAGCCACCGTGCCCCCATACTTCTTCTTCTTCTTATTTGCAATTATGTGCACCACTGGTATGGGGGTATGGGTACCCCTGACCACCTCATCCATACCTGGTTCTTCCCCTGTTGTGGCTGGTGTCACAAAGTTGTGCACACAATTGTCTAGGATGTTGTTGTATGTCGTAGATACATTACAAATTTCAGTAACTGGAACTACAAGTGTAATGATACGTCGTGAGACGGGTGCTTCAGCCATGACAACAAGGGTAAAACCTGCCTGTTCTAGCACGACAACGTACAGAGCTCTATAAAGACATGGTGTGTTAAGCTTAGTGTAGACTCACTCAACCCCACTGGGATAAAGTGGGAATGATGATCGGACTGATCCTCAGACCTCCTCACTCATACAACATCACTGCTTAATCGTACTAATGCTCTTGTAGCTGAATGAACACAAATCTTTACAGCTGGGCTCTAACATCTAGTGGAAAGTCTTCACAGAAGACAAGACTCAAAGCTGCCAGGAATGCCATATAATTCTGACATAATAAATTATGGCATAATGCCGTCACGCCATCATTGTCATGCCGTCATTGTCGTGCCATCTTTGAGCTACTGTTGTGTGGATCAGCTTTGTGCTCTTCACAAGTGATCCTGCTCCTTATCAGTGAACGTTTGAACACTTCGGCAGGAAGGAATTAGTGTTAAGTCTGTAATGAACTCAGAAGTGACACTGACCTATTAGTTCCTCAGGAGCTCTTGGCTGTACAAATCTTCTGGACTACAAACTGTTATAGAAAGGACAACATTTACATTTACATTATTTACTGTTCAATGTCACCCAAATGAGGATGAGGTTCACTTCTGAGTCTGGTTCCTCTCAACGTTTCTTCCTCATATCATCTCAGGGAGTTTTTCCTCACCACCGTCGCCTCAGGCTTGTTCATGATCGATAGATGTTAGAAATAAATTCATTATTTATTCTACGTAATAAATAATGGTATCTAATATTAGCTATAAAATACATTTAATAATGGCATAATCTCTATCAGTGAACTTCAACAAAATAGACATCATGTTAAAGCTAGAATTAACTTCCAGGTAACACAAGTGAGCCTGGTTCCTTTCAAGGTTTCTTCCTCCAAGCATCAGGTTTTTTTCAGATGTTTATAATGGATTATGTTGCGTGTCCTCCATCCAAGTGCCCATGAACGAGCTGTTACTTATTAGAACAAGGGCATTAATCTAAACTTGTGATTTTAATGACATGACTGTCAGAGCTGCTGTTTGAGAAAATTATTAAACACCGTCTGACCAATCAGATTCGAGAGCTTAACAGCGCCGTGTTATAAGTCGAATTAGTTATCCGTCAACGGGTTTAAAAAACAGCTGTCATAATAACGTCTCGTAAACAGTAATGGTACATCATTCTCTAAAAAATGATTGAAATCAACCCTCAGCAATGGCACTGCAGCATATTATTCCCATTACTTCAGCTCCATTAAGTCACTTTTATGCCACTGTAATACATTTCATCTGCAGGAGATTGAAATATTCAGAATATTGCAGAGCAATAAATAAAACATTTGCAAGATGGATTACATTAACCTTTATCAAAGACAAGCCTGAGGAGAAACGCTCCGAACGGGATTCAGCACAACCGTATTTCAGCTTGACCAGATACCGGAGCTGAAGCTGGAGAACAACGAGAAAGGCACAAAGAATTCAAATGAGAACAAATGACAGGTAAATTGAGGCGAGTGAAAAATCAGAGAAGCGGCGTCCCACTGACATGCTAATCACTTTGTGGAAATGTGAATATATTTGCATTAAAAGGAGAGAGAAAAGAAAACTGAATCTATAAAACCGAAGTGGTGTCTTTTTCACATGTGATTTTAAGCTTCAGTTAAAAAGGCATGGATTTTTAATCACACCTTTATAAACATATGAACATGTTCAAATCCGTCCATCCGGGATTTTTCTTTTCTTTTCTTTTTTTTTTTGCCAACCTTAAAAATGAGCAGAAAATCAATCAAACTCTGAAATATTCTCAGCATCTTGGAATTTATTACAATTCACGCAGAATTTACGCAGATCTGGGCCGAGACGTGATGTGTGACATCATCACGACACGCATTTAGCCCACTTCTGTTTACATGTATCAAACATGAAAACAGCTATCATGGAAAATAATTATATAAAATACTGCAGGTGTCTTCACTGGTTGGAGTTTAAAAAAGAACCCTGTGTTTGCATACTCACAAATTTGTTTCTAGTTCAAAAAGAAATAAATAATTAAATAATCCACAAAAACCTTTTAGCAACATTAATCACTTTTGTCCACAACAATAAACAATAAACCTTGAACCTCAAAATCCTGACATTCGTCGTCTTCTACCGTTTATCCGAACTACCTCGGGTCACGGGGAGCCTGTGCCTATCTCAGGCGTCATCGGGCATCAAGGCAGGATACACCCTGGACGGAGTGCCAACCCATCGCAGGGCACACACACACACACTCTCATTCACTCACGCACTCACACACTACGGACAATTTTCCAGAGAAGCCAATCAACCTATTGCTGGGATTTCTCTACATCTGCTTCAGTTTACTCACTGGTGGTAAGGGAGACACTGTGGTTTTACGGTTATAATAATAATAATAATAATAATAATAATAATAATATTTATTATTTCTATTATTATTATTATTATTATTATTATTATTATTATTATTATTATAACAATAAAACTATAGTAGTAATAATAATACTACTAATAATAATAATAATACTTATTATTCATTCATTCATCTTCTACCGCTTATCCGAACTACCTCGGGTCACGGGGAGCCTGTGCCTATCTCAGGCGTCATCAGGCATCAAGGCAGGATACAACCTGGACGGAGTGCCAACCCATCGCAGGGCACACACACACACACTCTCATTCACCGTGGCCCCCCAAAATCCTGACATATCATGTTAAAATATATACTAATGATGTGTGTGATGTGTGATGTGTGTGACGTGTGTGATTATACACTAATAATCATGGTAAAATATACACTAAATATACACTACTGTACACAAGTTATTATATTGTATTTATTTTGAGGTAATAAGGTTCTAGATATCCCTTTTAAATAAGATTGTCCAACAAAGTTGCTTTATTCAAGTATACATTGAATACATTTCTGACTATAATTGCATAAAAAAAAATTCAAAATTTTTTTTTGGTGACTGGTGATTCTATTCACCTAGAGAAAGTGTGATCGGAGTTGTAGAGCGATTTTAAATTCTAAATTATTTCTTGTTTTTCTAAGGAGGTCACATGGCAAGATAAGATTAAAGAGACATGGTGGCATCAAATACCTCTCTCTCTCTCTCTCTCTCTCTCTCTCTCTCCACTGTGGGAGAAAAGAGCACAATATCTCTTTGCAGTCACATTGCCAGAGGCCACAATCCCAGAACCCCTTGAGTTCAAAGGATAACAGTCTGGCAGCATCTCCAGCTCGACTCTGACAGGAAAATCCAGCCATGAGCCTCTCTGTGACTCAAGCCTCCGTTCACACGTGCACTTTTATACAAAAGGTTTTTAGCTGCGGCTATAATTTGGCAGGGGTAAAGTACAAGATCAGTCGACTGAGATGAGACCTGCATGTGAACAAATCCGATACATTACCAAGAAAAGAAGTGACGTCCGGTGTTTAATCGTACTGTTAGCACAGTGATGCAAAGACTTGAGAAAAGTCAGTGCAAAATGAACAACGGCTTAGAATGGGTTTAAAGATACAATAAAATACTGAGTGATGCAAAAGAAACTGAAGAATTCTATTCTATATCTAAAAATGTAATTTTAGAACAATTACCTTAAAATAACTTGAGGTGGGTAGAGTATCCAAAATCTGTACTCAAGTAAAAGTACAAGTACTTATGGAAATATTTACTCAAGTAAGAGTAAAAGTAACAATCTTAATAGTTACTTGAGTAAGAGTAAAAAAGTATCCGATGAAAAAACTAAAGTAGTTAGTTACTAGTTACTTCTCATCTGATTGATATGAAGCAAAAACCCTGATTTTCAAACTACTTGGAGAGCTTTCACACACCTCTCCTTAAAAGTCTCTTTATTCTGCTAATATAAAACACAGGTTGAAGTGTATATATATATATATATATATATATATATATATATATATATATATATATATATATATATATATATATATATATATAATGAGATTAATGGTTTAATGATGTAAATGAATGATGTGCTTTCTTTTAAGATTAATTTACTTTATTCTTACATTTGTTACATTTTATAAGTAAGTACAAGTATTCTTTAGGTAGGGATAAAACAAAATATAATCCCGTTTTTATTTTGTATGTTCTACACTTTGGTGGAAAAAAAACTTAAGTGAGAACGTAAGTGAGATGTCAGGATTTGCGTATACAGTAAATGCAAAACGTCTTACAGCATGCAATTCAATTTATTTTGTGGAACATGGATATGAAAATGCAGATGTTTGTTTATGAACGTGTTGTTTGTAGGGTTCACAGGATTGCACGAGAGCGTACTGTATATGACGGAAAACATTCAGACAGTGTGTGAAATGTAGTATTACGTTAAGGTCAAAGTGCCCATAGTTACCAAATTACCATCAAATAGGCATAATTTTGACACTTACCTCTACGTGTTTTTTTAGGTTGAAGCTGGAATTCTTGTAAGCTGCGATGTCTGTTTGTTTTGGTGTGCACAGAATGCATCGCATTATAAAGCTATTATATTTTACATCTTGGAGTGAAAATATAGAATTAATTTGAGGCCACGGTTGATCTGCCTTTGATAAAGCGCAAACGTCTTCCTCTGCTTCAGCCATCATCTTCCAACTAAAGGCGCACTAAACTTCAGCGAGAGATGCGCAGCATACTCTCACGAAGCAGCCTCTCCAACGTCTCGTGAGACTTGTCATATGAACTAATTATTATTTATTAAATCTCATATTTATTACCATTTGAGTAACGGAGGAACGCCGCTGATTGTAGCGAAGTAAAAGTAAAGTTTTTCCACTAAAAATCTACTTGAGTAAGAGTAAAAGTACGCATCTTTAATTATACTCAAAAAGTACAAGTTACCCAAAAAATGTACTCAAGTAAATGTAACAAAGTAAATGTAATTCGTTACTACCCACCTCTGAAACTAACTATGCAAGCGACGCAAAGGTGAGCACAATTTCTATTAACACAGGGAACAAGGTTAGCTGGCTAACAAATGTTCTTAGATTAGCTTCACTAGCTTGCTAGGTTTGTTACCTAGCTATAGCAGTTAGCACGTATTAATTCATTCATGTTTCTAGCTACAGTTAGCGATCAAACTATACAAAAGCTGCTTACATTTTATCCTAAGCCTTACCTTAAGGTTGTGGCAGCCTAATAAATATTAGTGACATTTTAGGTTCAATACGTCGTATTAATTGGGTTCATTCTATACAACTTCCAAAGATCTAGCTAAAGTCCAAAGGTCTAGCTCACTCAGCTACAGTAGCTAATGGTGTTAATTTGATTGGGTTTCATAAATGAATATTTGGGGAAAGTTAAATAAAAGTAAAAGTACTAGAAATTAATTATATATTCTAAAAAAGTACAAATATAGTTAAAAATGTACTCAAGTAGAGTAATGAGAAGACTTAATTATTACTTTTCTCTCGTCCCCGTCCCAGAATTTTATGGTGATTATGGGAGTGTTTTGGGATTGTTGCAGCCTAAATTGCTTTATTTTGCTGCAGTTTTTGTTTTTTGTTTTTTTTTTTGTTTCTTTGTTGAAACTTTTTTTAGTTTTTGTGGGTTTTTTTTTTTTTGTGGAAAACTTTAATTGGAGAATTTACAATCACAAAATGAACAAAGCTTCTTTTTTTTTGCATAAATAGCAAGCACAGGATTCTATGTAATGACTTTCTATGAGAGCTGTACTCATGTTCCACACACGTGAATGGAGGAGACCATTCAATTCAGTTCAATTTATTTTTATAGCCCATTTAAAAATGGACATAGTAAAATTTTTCAAGTTTAAATTTAAGTTACTATTTATCTCTAACATTTATCCCAAATGACCAAGCATGAGGTGATGGTAGATAGGAAAAACTCCCTGAGATGAAAAGAGGAAGAAACCTTGAGAGGAACCAGACTCAGAAGTTGAACCTCATCTTCATTTAGGTGACACTGGACAGGAAATAATGTAAATGTCAATAATGTCCTTTCTACAACAGTTTGAAGTCGAGTAGAATCTGTTGTGTTGAATGTGTTTTGCTCGATTCTGTGGAACATTTGCAGTCGTTTTAAGAAATCTTTGATTTATTGGTTTATTTCTCTCACAGCAAAATCGTCTCCCAGGGACTTCATGCCATTCTTACTATTATTAGTGCCATGACCAATTTGTACTAGCATGAGAATATGTTTTGTATGCAGATCACAGTGTACTTTGATCTGTAAGTCAGACTGAACAAGATGAGCCAAATGACGTCAGTGTAAATGTAAATATGTCACTGGTTGTGGATGTGTGAGGAGGACATTCAAAGATCATCTATTATAATTATATCCATCCACATTATTTGTGCAGGTTGTGCAGGTCTGTGTGTATCCGTGTGTGTAAAAGAAGCTGACTGGTGAGGGAAAGAGGGGGAGAGCAAGAGAGAGAGAGAGAGAGAGAGAGAGGAAGATGCAGAATGATGATTGTAATAAAGTATTGATGCTCGTAATTCATCAATGGTGACAGGATGATAGTTATATTGGGTAAAACTTCATGCAGCATGATAACGCTTTATTTATCTATAAAAAATAAAATTGCCGCTAGATTTCCCAAAATCACACACACATAAAAATGCCTTTTTTTTTTGCCTGTCAGTCGAAGATATTAATCGTAAGCTGTGGAGTGAGACGAACTGGAACGACTTGAGGACTTAATAAACAGTGAATTTATTTAAATCTAAACACATAACACATAAAAACAGCAGCAGCTAAATTTCCAAGATAGAAAGATCTGGAATAAAGGTAGGTCCTGAACATTTTGAAACATGCCTAGCCAATTAGCTAAATGTTTAGAAGTATATTATTGGCAAAAAAAAAAAAAAATGTTTAATCAAAACCTTGTTTTTTTTTCACAGTTTCCTAGAATTTAGCCACAGCAGCTTCAGACAGGTTTCCCACACACCACACGTACACCACATACGTGCTGTGAATGGTGAACCTTTCAGCCATTCATCATACATTACATTGATCCAGGAAACATTGCAGCCAATCTGAGTGCCGAGAGGGAAAAGTGCTTTTAATTCGATCAGACCAGTGTGCACAATACTACACCAATTCATTATGAAGCACAGAGTACGAGTCGGCAAGAACAAGAATCAAAGATCAGATGTTTTCTTTTGTTTTTAAATAATGTGGGCATCTGGAGGTCTGCTGGGTCAAAGGTAAATGGTTTAAAAAGAAAGATAAGTGCTTCATCACAGGAGAACAATACAGTCACTTAATAATATAAAGGTCAGATTTAAAAGCTTATAGACAGAAAGATCCTTTAGATATACAGAAGGCTCTCAATGCCTCAGTGTACAAAGAGAGAGAGAACGAGAGAGAGAGAGAGAGAGAGAGAGAGAGAGAGAGAGAATGCCAGAGAACATCCTACACACAGAACAGAGGCGTGCTAATGGCCGTTGGGGGATGGTGGTGTTGATGTTTCAGCTCTTGATGGTGGCACAGATAAAAAGCTCCCTTCAATCAGCATCGTGATAAGCAGAACAGAAAAAAAAAAAGCTTATAGAAAAGCAGACAGGTGGTGGTGTCATGCGTGAACAAGGTGTTGGGATTCTGCCCAATCCGGCATGGCATCCTGCTGAACGTGAGGGGTGTGCAATATCCCGAGGGCTGTTACATGCAAAAACTTCTCTTGCTTGCTGTTGAACACAGTGCCATTACTCATGACGATCTCTTAATCACACTAAAGCTGGTCTTAAACCGGGACCAAATTTGCTTTTACATAAAAAAATTTCCTTTCCAACCATGGCTCAGGCTTGATTGCGTAATTCCCTCTGTCTATTTTGTGTATGCAGGGTTATAAAATGGTAGGCTCATCAGCTTTGTGTTTTTCTTATTGTCTTACATTTAAACAGCAAAAAACAAGAACGAGAACTTGTATATAAATGTATCACGTGTGAAATATGCTTCTTACATTTGAGATATCAATTCAATACAATTATATTTGTATAGAGTTTTCAACGACGGACATAAAGCAGCTTTTACAGGAATATAAAAATACACAATAGAAATGATACAATTTTTAATTTCAATTTAGATTTATCACTAATGAGCAAGCTAGAGGTGACGATGTTGAGAAAAAACTCCCTGAGACAATATGCGGAGAAAACCTTGACAGGAACCAGACTTAAAAGGAAACCTCATCCTCATCTGTGAGGCATCTTGGGAATATGAGCAACAATGGAATTTCTGTCCATAGGCTATAACATGAGGTGGTATTTTTTCCACAATGCTCTTAAGGCAAGTGTAACAAAGCGCCCCGCTAATTCCCATCCAGCCTGCCCGAGGGAGCCCTCGTCAGAATTTTAACACTTCCGGGTTAATTCTGAATTCATAAACTCAAAAGCCGTGGGTACGCAGACGAAGTATTGGTAGTTCAAACTGCATACCGAGCCATTTATTGTCGTATCCTGCTACTCTGTGTGTTTTACCCTATTTCTGTATTTTGGATTTACGTCTCTTGTTTTGCATTTTGGTACCTTTGCTCTGCTCTGTGGACTGCTTTACTGGATTATATGACCTTTTGCCTGTGTTTACCGAACCTTCATTTGCTCACTGTTTGGATTGTTTGCCTCGACATTAAAGCTGCACATGGATCCTACAAACCCAGAGTCTACTCATACCACAAAACCAATCTACATTTACATTTACAGCATTTGGCAGACGCCCTTATCCAGAGCGACGTACATAAGTGCTTAAATCTCTAACATTGAATCATTAATGCTGGCTCACTAAGTTACATACTTAAGATACCATGAGTTTAAAACATTTGTTCAAAGTTACAATGAAAAAGTTAAAACATTTGTTCAAAGTTACAATGAACAATCTCCTCTACTGACCGTAACAAGCCTTCGATCGTCTAGTGCACCATTTTCAAGATCGATCAGTTCTCTAGACCTCTCTCAGGCTTCAAACCAGCTTTCCCCCTCCATCTAAGGTCCAAATGGTGGTGAGTCAGTAAAAAATCCCGAGTGTGAAAACACTGTATGACTCATTCTCTATATCAGATTATTCCATGAAGATCCTTTAACACAATGAAAGCCCTGTAATTAAAGAGAATCGCTACATTCTGCTTGCATCATTAATCAACATGATCAGGGAACATTTGGAAAATCTTTCACAACTGCTACCATATATTACGACATTCTGTGACGTCGTCCTCATCCGGTTGGTGGCTTTTACAGTATATACGTGTTGTAGCAGCAATCTTAAATATTAATTAAAAGAGCATACACTGACAGAACTGACCTTCTTTGGTTCAAACCCCAATTTCAAATCTCTAGAATGCTACAGCAAAATCTGACCAAATATCCCACAGCGTAACTTCTCACTTAAAATAAGAAAGTTCATTATCTGGATTATGTACCAAGAGAATCACGCCATAATTCATGTTCTAGACTATATGTCATCGCCTTTCAAAATAAGCCACCGAAAATTGTGTTGTTCTGAAAGAAAAAATAATAATCCAATCAGAATTTCTGATTTTAATGACATGACAGCGTATGTAGCATGAGGAGGCCCATTTCTGATGGATGAATGTGTGGGTCTCCATGGTAATGGCCATCTGTGCTCTATCCAGGGGTCTCTTCTCACTGGGTGGTGGATTAGCAGGCAGCGAATGGCTTCATCACATGCTCTATCCAAGCAACAGACCTAGACACGAGCAGCTTGTAGGCCTTTACTGATTCCTGAGCTGTAAATGAACATCAGTGAATCAATGTGAATTCTTATGCACCACAGAATGGAAGGAAGTAACAGAATAATTCTTAAGAATTGCCAATAGGCAACTGATATGACAAGTGATAACAGCAAGAGGAGAAAGTAGTTTCCAATGAAATAACCCTTATGGAATTACAAGTCGAATGATCATAGAAAAAAAAAAAACATTTAATCTTAAACCTTTAGGGATTTTTTTCTTTGACCCTTGTTGAATTTTAGAACAGATGATTCTCCTATTACAAAAGGCTTCACACATATCTTTAGTAGGACAGAGCCATTAACCACCCAAAGAGCTCTTTTTTTTTAAAGAGTAATATAAGAAAATGGTCTCCTTGTGGAAGTCGGATGATGGCATCAAACCCTAAAGTCTTAAATTCCTTTTGAGATTAAAACCTTTAACGGGTTTCCATAACATAAGTTCATTTTCTTAGAAAGAAAGAATCCTTGTGGTTTATGACTACGGTTCTTGTAAAGAGCATTTACACCAGAGATCCCTAGTGAAACAGTTGTGTAAATGTTTACCATGTTATAATAAACTCATGAGCTCAAATCAGTCTGCTAGGGTTGTCACCTTTTCATGGCCTTATCAGTGGCCTTATCAGTGGCCTCGGGTTAATGGAATTGGATTAGTTTGTTGAATCAGTGCCTTGGATTAGTGGATTAGAGTCACTGGTGTTGGGTTAGTGGCCTGGAGTCAGTGGACTGGAGTCAGTGATCTTTGGTTAGTTGTCTGGAGTCAGCAGACATGAATTAGTGGCCTTGAGTTAGTACTTTTGGGTTAGTGGTCTTGAGTCACTGGTCTTTGGTTAGTGGCCTGGAGTCAGTGGACTGGAGTCAGTGATCTTTGGTTAGTGGCCTTGAGTCAGTGGATTGGAGTCAGTGGTCTTTGGTTAGTGGGCTGGAGTCAGTAGACTGGAGTCAGTGGTCTTTGGTTAGTGATCCGGAGGCAGCAGTCATGAATTAATGGCCTCGAGTTAGTGCTTTTTGGTTAGTGGTCTTGTGTTAGTGGCGGACTGAAGTCAGTGGTCTTTGGCTAGTGATCCGGAGGCAGCAGTCATGAATTAATGGCCTCGAGTTAGTGCTTTTTGGTTAGTGGTCTTGGGTTAGTGGCGGACTGAAGTCAGTGGTCTTTGGCTAGTGATCCGGAGGCAGCAGTCATGAATTAGTGGCCTCGAGTTAGTGCCTTTTGGTTAGTGGTCTTGGGTTAGTGGCGGACTGAAGTCAGTGGTCTTTGGCTAGTGATCCGGAGGCAGCAGTCATGAATTAGTGGCCTTGAGTTAGTGCTTTTTGGTTAGTGGTCTTGGGTTAGTGGTGGACTGAAGTCAGTGGTCTTTGGCTAATTTCCTGGGGGTTGCAGTCTTGAATTATTGACTTGTAATTAATCTCCTTAGACCCGTACGCTACTGTTGTGTACATTACAATTTCTACTAACTTTCTCTTAATTCATAGATGATTACTATAAATTTAATCAGTGTTTTCAAGGAAGCAGTTTGGCAAAAGGGTTATACCTAACAGTCCTCATATAAGGTAGGTACAATAAATATATATAGACAATGAAGTTGTGAGAAAATGTTATGTCATCATATGAGGACATTCGGGTCTCAAGAGGATTTAATAACCTTGAATTAGTGGCTTAGAGAATATAGCCCTGAGTTAGCGCTGCACAGCCAATGGCCTTTAGTTAGTAGCCTGAACTTAATATTTTTGAATTAGCCACCCCATCTGTGCTTGCTGTGTGACACAGAAAACTGACTATGGCTAGTTGACATATGTGAACATACATACTGTATGTGAACATACAGTACATTGTCTGTATTGTCTTGTACAGGTATAAGGAAAAGGGCAGGTAGGGGTCTTCTCTAAGCATTCTTCATTTTCATGTACTGTATCACTTCCTGCCCATAAACTAGCTAGTGGGTTAAAATCTGTTATAAAATGATTTAAAGAAAAATGAAGGAAAAAAGGAAATATATAAATAAACAAAATTGGATGAAAGTGCAGTTTCTAAAGCCTAACCCACAACCCTGATGAAATGTATGTGGTAAAAGGGAAACATTCAGGCTAAATATACTTTGTACTAATTAACAGTAAAATTAATTAATTGACTGGAGATTTAAGGGTCAGGATCATTTAGCTTACCATAATGAATGATGCCTACAAAGGAACAAGCCATGTGTTTGATCCTTCGTTTTTGGACGTTGGCAAAGGGGAAGAGATGAGAGCAAAAGTGTGTAATTATACATTGCAGGAAATGAAAGCAACAGTGCTGTCTTGGATTTTTCAGACTGGCAGAAACATTATCAC
This sequence comes from Tachysurus vachellii, assembly GCF_030014155.1. NCBI lineage: Eukaryota > Metazoa > Chordata > Actinopteri > Siluriformes > Bagridae > Tachysurus > Tachysurus vachellii. Next base: position 19,363,854 of record NC_083474.1, read on the forward strand.
GTAGTACCACTCTCAGTATGTAGGAGTGCTTTTTATTTTCTCAAAAATGGCCATTACACGCTACTGGAGAATAACACAAAAGTCTGATGACTCACCAACATACAGGGAGTATAGAAGTATATATAGATACTGTTTGGATCTGTGTGTGTGTATCTGCACAACAGTTGAGCCGACTGAACGTTGGCGATGCTGACAACATCCAGACGAGCCCCATTTTCAAACATCAATGCCTGTATGACACTAAAATACAGTCTGAGTAACACAGCCACTCCAATGTTAGCACAGAAGGTAAAGAAATACACCTTATATACAAACACACCAAAACCAGACAAGTGTGACCCAACATTTCAGATGACAAAATAAGAAACCATTTCTGTTCTTCAAAAAAACGAATAGTCCTACTTTTCTACTAATAGAAAAACATTATAATCCCAGATTTCATATCATATTGATATCATATTCATTTTCCGCCTCTTTTATAGCTTTTTTTCCTTCATCCGCAAGGCTGTTTGTGAGCTGTTAATAGCTACTTTTGTCACTCAGGTAAACAGAGCACATCTAGCAGGTGCCGTTGGTGGACACCACCATGCATTACACCCCCAGCCAGGGGATCGACGAGGTGCCGCAGACGAGGGCTGCTTCCAGTGAAGAGAGAGGAATAGAAAGGAGGGTGACGGGATGTCTGTGGTACCACAGTCTACTGAATCTGGTGAGAAGCAGGGACCCTGTGTGGTTAACTTTAGCCTCATGTTAGCTAACTTAGCTACCTTATCATGGGCTGTTTGAGAAAAGCAAAATGTCATTTTAACCACATTTCATGGGCATTTTTATGCAAGTCACCTATAGTATAATTTAGTTATTTTTATTTCCCCATGTGCTGTTTGTACGCAGTGGAAAATATTGTTTCAAACAGTTTGACAGACAATTTTCAATAGATTCCACAATAGGAGTCTACAAATACCAGGATGTCGTTCCTGGACTCTTGAACCAGTCTTTAAACCCTCAAGTGTTCAGATGTATAAATGAGATAAACCTAAGCCAGCCTGAATGAGTGCTTCTGCAAAACGTCATAAATGTAGAAGTCAACAACATCCTGTCCAGCAGTCGGCGCAAACAAGTAAATAAAGTTTCTCTGAACCGAGTTGTGAGTCGAGCATCTAAACCGATTCATTGATTCGCGAGCGCGCGCGGAAGTTTTGTGATTCTTCTGGGGCACCAAGACACCTTGGCTTTTATTTCTTTTTTTTTTATCCTTTATCTCCAATAAATGCTCGTATTTGTGTTTGGTTGAATTAAAGATATGGATGAATGAATAAATCCGTGCTTCCTCTTTAAATGCTGAGCGAACGGCGAGGCTATTAGAAGACATTTACACAAATATACACCGGGAAAAAAGTGCTATAGTAATATTTATTTACAAAATGTTCATGCTGTTATTATTCAATAACAAATCAATAATGTAGCCAAGACTCAATCCGAGCAAGTTGTGAAGATATTCAGGGCGAATTCAGGCTAAATCAACTGGGGCTCAGACTGGAAGCCTATACAGTAGATGAGCGTTTCCCATCCTAATGCTTTATTAATGACACTAATGAACACTGCAGGCTTTACAGCACAATTATATCATAGCACTTGTTCATAAAACACACGGCAGATGGACACAATCCTGAATGATGTACAGAACTTGGCACGGATTCAAAACCGAATTAGAACGCGTTGTTTACATCGGAACAGAAAAGTAAACAAACTCGAAGTTCTAGATTTCAGCTAGTTCACCGACGACGTTTTATACAAAACGTCTCACTAACTTTGTGTGACTTTCTTGCTGATATGAACAGAATTTTTTTCTGCTATAATTTCACTTCCGGTAGGTACTGTATTTATGAGTCATTTTAATTGTTTATAGATTATTAATTGACTTAATAATTGATAAATAATATAAGATAATTGTTATACGAATTATTTGGCGTCTGTCCGGCATGACAATGACAACCAGTTCCTTCCACAGAGTTGTGGTGATGTGTTAAGACAGCAGCCTCTTTGCCCACAACCAACAGCCCTGGGTGGCACAGAAGAACGTGACGTTATGGCATCTGAAGAAAGTAACGAAAACCGCAGCACCAGCAAAACCTTTGAGATTTTTTACCCGAAAAACTACAGCTCTGATTATCCTGATGACAGCCGTGCACACTGTTCTAAGGATTTATTTGCTAATCATAAACAATGCCAAGACAGGAAGGTGAAGGAAATTGACAACTATTTCAAATATTTGGCTAAGATAGCTAATATGGAGCCTGTAAACACAGAACAGATATCCCTCTGTAGAGAAGGCTCACGTAAATCGCAATCCAAGTCTGCTCGTCGAGGTGACAAGGACAAGGACATCCACAAAATTATGACAATGATTCTCCAGCAAATGTACAGCCCTAGAGGTTCCTATGGAAATCAGATGGGCAGTCAAACAGATAGTGAGTCAAGTTGTACTGAAGCTTTGCCCAGCGATCCTACAACATGCAGAGACAGTCGTGAAGTCGAGGAAGAACCTGCCTTTGGTCAGCAGCCTGCAAAACAACTCAGTCTTAAAAAGAAAAAGAAATCTCCACGTAAAGATGACAATGACGATGACAGCCACGAAACCTTGGCAATGATTTGCCCAAAAATGTACAGCCCTAGCGGTCCCTATGGAAATTGGATGGTCAGTCAAACAGATAGTGAGTCAAGTTCTACTGAAGCTTTGCCCAGCGATTGTACAACATGCAGAGATGACCGTGAAGTTGAAAAAGGAACTGCCTTTGGTCAGCAGCCTGCAAAACAACTCAGTCTTAAAAAGAAAAGGAAATCTCCGCGTGTAAATGACAATGACGATGACAACCACGAAACCTTAGCAATGATTCGCCAGCAAATGTACAGCCCTAGTGGTCGCTATGGAAATCGGATGCTCAATCAGCTTGAACCTTCAGATTTGGCCTCTTCCTCCTTCAATCAACAAGCCAACACTAGTAGTAACAGCGATTTACCTAGTGTCAGCAACAAAGCTTCAGGTGTGAACCAGACCATCACGTCAACAACGAATCAAGGTAATGTAATAAAAGCACACAAAGGAAGTGACAGAGACTCATGTACAAAAGAAGAAAAACAAGAAAAAACAATCTTTCCATAATGACCACAAGTATTCTGCCATTTTCAAAAATGTAGCCATGTAAATTAATTAGTGTAGAGGTAAATAAGTCTGATAGGAGAAGCTCTTTAGGACCTTTAGTCATGATTAGAAAAAGGTAGCAGTGTTCGCTGGAGCTGCTGGTAAGTGCACATTACTAGGAAAAGTGCACCACCGCAAGCAACAACCACAGGAGGCTCTAAAGCGAAAGACTAAATGTACACGGCTAAAGAAATGCAGTTAGCGTATAACCAGAATTACTATTTGTAGTTATTATTATTTGCAACTATTACCATTTCATTACATGTACTCTAATCTAATCTAATCTAATATAATGTACACTAATCTAATCTAATCTAATCTAATGAACCTAATCTAATCTAATGTACATTAACCTAATCTAATCTAACCTAATCTAATGCAACACGTCTCTTTGTACTAATATTTTAAGTCCACTGACCCGGTATGTACTGTATTTATGATTTATTTTAATTGTTAATAGTTTGTTAGATGTCTTGGTGATTTTTTGATCTGTAGTTTGATCTATGCTGTTAAAATCTGATAGGGTCAAAACTGATATGCAGCATCACCCCTCACTCCGTCCACCTTAATGATGCTTAGAAATGGTGTTATAGCATTAGTTTATTACATATAGGTTGTTGAGTTACATTTTATATCCGTGCATAATGGGTTCTGTATTAGCCAATCAGATGTTGTTAGGTCAATATACTGGGACTAGTTCAGTATTTGTTTAGCGCAGTATGTTCGCAGGTTCAGGTGCAGATGGTTGTCGAAAAACCAATCAGCACTGGGCAAGAGCATAAATCCCTGGTGTTGTAACAAGAAAGAACAACAATATCACTTAAAAGTATGGAAAATGTATAACATTGAAAACATTCAACTTTTTCAACTTTTTGATGGTTAAAATAGAAAATAAAGAGTTAACATATCAACTGCTAGCTGAAGGTGATTATGTGTACTCAGGCCACATGTATGTGAAAAAGATTGAACAGTTGTGGATTATTTATATAGTAAAGAGTTACATTACATACATTCTTGTTAAAGTTACTAACATGCAACAATTTATTTCTTTTTTTTTATGTAGAAGCTGGAAAACAACAAAAGTCCAGATTTACAACTGGCTCACAAAAACTTCAAAACAAGAACAACAATCAGTCCATTAAAATGATTCGCCAGCAACTTTATAGCCCTGGAAGGCCTTATGATAATATGCGGGCAAATCTGAGAGGGAAAACTTCTCTCCCCGGTCTTAAAAGATGTCGGGATGGCCGTAAGAAAGAGAAAGAACCTGTCTACAGTCACCCACCTACAAAGAAACTTAAGGTTGACTTTTTCAAACATCGTAAAATCCCTAAGCACACTGGAAGAACGGCTCAGCTGATGCCTGAGCATGGTATTTTTTATGGAAATATGCAAGCAAAACGTGTCCGTTACCAGGACTACCCCGAAGAAGTGGAAGACAATGCCTCCAATCAGCAGACTGCAAATAATGTCACGCCTGAGCCTTTACAATACGGACCTTTCATGATACCGAAACATATGGGTGATAATTGTTACATGAATTATTTGCAGTCTGTCAATGACAATGACAACCAGTTCCTTCCACAGAGTTGTGGTGATGTGTTAAGACAGCAGCCTCTTTGCCCACAACCAACAGCCCTGGGTGACACAGAAGAACGTGACGTTATGACATCTGATGAAAGTAACGAAAACCACAGCACCAGCAAAACCTTTGAGTGTATTTACCTGAAAGACTACAGCTCTGATTATCCTGATGACAGCCGTGCACACTGTTCTAAGGATTTATTTGCTAATCATAAACAATGCCAAGACATGAAGGATAAGGAAATTGACAGATATATTAAATATTTGGCTAGGATAGATAATATGGAGCCTGTAAACACAGAACAGATATATACCTTTAGAGAAGGCTCACGTAAATGGCCATCCAAGTCTGCTCGTCGAGGTGACAATGACAATGAGGAAGAACCTGGCTTTGCTCAGCAGCCTGCAAAACAACCCAGTCTTAAAAAGAAAAAGAAATCTCCGCGTGTAAATGACAATGACGATGACAACCACGAAACCTTGGCGATGATTCGCCAACAAATGTACAGCCCTAGCGGTTCCTATGGAAATTGGATGGTCAGTCAAACAGATAGTGAGTCAAGTTCTACTGAAGCTTTGCCCAGCGATCTTACAACATGCAGAGATGACCGTGAAGTTGAAAAAGGAACTGCCTTTGGTCAGCAGCCTGCAAAACAACTCAGTCTTAAAAAGAAAAAGAAATCTCCACGTGTAAATGACAATGATGATGACAACCACGAAACCTTGGCAATGATTCGCCAGCAAATGTACAGCCCTAGCGGTCCCTATGGAAATCGGATGCTCAATCAGCTTGAACCTTCAGATTTGGCCTCTTCCTCCTTCGATCAACAAGCCAACACTAATAGTAACAGCGATTTACCTAGTGTCAGCAACAAAGCTTCAGGTGTGAACCAGATCGTCACATCAACAACGAATTAGGGTAATGTAATAAAAGCACACAAAGGAAGTGACAGAGACTCATGTACAGAAGAAGAAAAAAAAGAAAAAACAATCTTTCCATAATGACCACAAGTATTCTGCCATTTTCTAAAATGTAGCCATGTAAATTAATTAGTGTAGAGGTAAATAAGTCTGATAGGAGAAGCTCTTTAGGACCTTTAGTCATGATTAGAAAAAGGTAGCAGTGTTCGCTGGAGCTGCTGGTAAGTGCACATTACTAGGAAAAGTGCACCACCGCAAGCAACAACCACAGGAGGCTCTAAAGCGAAAGACTAAATGTACATGGCTAAAGAAATGCAGTTAGCGTATAACCAGAATTACTATATGTATTTATTATTATTTCCAACTATTACCATTTCATTACATGTACTCTAATCTATTCTAATCTAATATAATTTAATCTAATGCAACATGTCTCTTCGTACTAATATTTTGAGTCAAGGTTCAGACAGCACCAGAAGGAAGATTCAACCCTGAATGTACCTCGATTAGCTCTTCAGTAGCTGGATTAGCTCCCTGTCCAAGAATTGAACCCTGGCTGCAGACCACAAGGCTTTCTATCTCACATAATAAATAATATTTCAATAAAAAAAATCATGTGTTTTCTTGAGTTACTTTTAGCTATAAGGTGTATACTCTATATAAATATATGAACTAAATGTATGAATTGTTTTAATATATGAATATTGATGTATATAAGGGATGGTCTCTAACATTTACACACAAAGAGGTTATGAAGTCTTTGTAAGTAGTTATTGTTGACAAACTGCTGTTGTAGAGTAGGGTAGAGTATTTGATTACTACGAGGACTTGACACAAGAGCAGCAGAAGCCTAAAAGTGCACAATAAACTAATAAATATCACAAATATCAAGAAAGACCTTTGTGTGAAGGTATTTACAGACTGAACCTGAGGTCTCTGTACAGAATAACTGGCCGTTTAGACTCTCGGTGTTGACAATTACGTTGTAGAATATTTCCTGTATATTACATCAGTTTGTTTTTTAAAGCATTGTGTGGTACATACTTGATAAACAAATCACAGCTGTGTCTCCGGATGTGTGACTAAACTGATATATTTTGCACTGAACTGAACCAGTATTTAATGTAGAACGAAACAGGAAAACCTGCAAAACTGCATCTTTTACCTGTTAACTAACTATTAGCTACTTTTCTCACTCAAGTGAACGCGGCACATCTAGCAGATGCTGTTGGTGGACACCACTATGCATTACACCCCCAGCCAGGGGATCGACGTGGTGCCGCAGACGAGGGCTGCTTCCAGTGAGGAGAGAGGAATAGAAAGGAGGGCGACAGGATGTCTGTGGTACCACAGTCTACTGAATCTGTTGAGAAGCAGGGACCCTGTGTGGTTAACTTTAGCCTCATGTTAGCTAACTTAGATACCTTATCATGGGCTGTTTGAGCAAAATCTTGTTTTAACCACATTTCATGGACATTTTTATGCAAGTCACCTGTAGTATAATTTAGCTATTTTTATTTCCCTATGGGCTGTTTATTAATAGTGAAAAACGTTGTTTGTTTTTAACAGTTTGACAGGACATTCTCACTTTGGTTGTTGTTTGTTTTTTCTATGATGGTGCTGCTGCTTATTTAATTTTTCCATTAATTAAAATGCTGGTGAAATGGCTAATTTTTTAAACATGACAAAGAGATGATATTAGCTAAATATTTATATGGGTTTATTGTTACCCAGTTTGAATTAAGTCTCTAAATACAGAATATCATTACATTGTTATGGTTGTAATACATTAGCCTCATTTAATTCCTTGTTTCTTAATTATTTCGTTTTTATTGTATTGCAGGTCCCAAAAAGAGATGGAAGAGAAATAAATGTTCTTGAATTAGACTTTAACAAATAAAAAAAAAAAATATTGCTGTCGGATTGACATCAACACAATAAATATTTCAGTTTAACCCATCTGGTTGTTAACTGTTTACTCAGAACTGCATGCCATGGGATGTTTTATATCAATTTTCTTAATTTAAAAGCAGGAGTTTTTTTGAGGTGAGTTTAAACCGTGTTCCTCACTGCTGTAGATATCAAGCTGATATCAAGACATCATAATGTATCATCAGAGACTGTTGCTTCATCCAAAGGTTTGTAGACACCTGACCATCATCTCATTCATTCATCTTCTACCGCTTATCCAAACTACCTCGGGTCATGGGGAGCCTGTGCCACTTGACACTTAGCCTGTGCCTATCTCAGGCGTCATCGGGCATCAAGGCAGGATACAACCTGGACGGAGTGCCAACCCATCGCAGGGCACACACACACTCTCATTCACTCACGCAATCACACACTAGGGACAATTTTCCAGAGATGCCAATCAACCTACCATGCATGTCTTTGGGGAGGAAACCAGAGTACCTGGAGGAAACCCCCAAGGCACGGGGAGAACATGCACACACAAGGTGGAGGGGGGAATCGAACCCTGACCCTGGAGGTGTGAGGCAAACGTGCTAACCACTAAGCCACCGTGCCCCCTGACCATCATCTCCATGTTGAAAATCCTATTCCAGATTTAGGTCCCTGTTTACTATTAAAACAAGCTACACTCTTTTGTGAAGGCTTTCTACTAGATGTTGGCGTGCGGTTGCGGGGATTTGTGTTCGTTCAGCTACAAGATCATTAGCGAGATCAGATACTGATGTTGGGTGAGGAGGTCTGTACAGTTCATCAGTACGGTTTATCCCAAAGGGCTCTCTACAGCACACTCCACTTCTTCTACATCAACCTTGACCTCACGGCACATCGTCATGCTGGAACCGGACCTGGCGTCTGAGCTCCAGCAAAGGGAAATCCTAATGCTTACAGGCTTATGTTTGGGTGTGAAGGTCAGGAGTCCACAAATGCCAGGATGTCCTTGCTGGACTCTTGAACCAATCTTTAAACCCTTGAGGGTTTAGGCTTAGGTTTAGGTTTTTGTCTTAGGTTTATCTCATTTATACATCTGAACACTTGTGCAAGTGTTCAGATGTATAAATGAGATAAACCTAAGCCAGCCTGAATGAGTGCTTCTGCAAAACGTCATAAATGTAGAAGTCAACAACATCCTGTCCAGCAGTCGGCGCAAACAAGTAAATAAAGTTTCTCTGAACCGAGTTGTGAGTCGAGCATCTAAACCGATTCATTGATTCGCGAGCGCGCGCGGAAGTTTTGTGATTCTTCTGGGACACCAAGACACCTTGGCTTTTCTTTCTTTTTTTTTTTATCCTTTATCTCCAATAAATGCTCGTATTTGTGTTTGGTTGAATTAAAGATATGGATGAATGAATAAATCCGTGCTTCCTCTTTAAATGCTGAGCGAACGGCGAGGCTATTAGAAGACATTTACACAAATATACACCGGGAAAAAAGTGCTATAGTAATATTTATTTACAAAATGTTCATGCTGTTATTATTCAATAACAAATCAATAATGTAGCCAAGACTCAATCCGAGCAAGTTGTGAAGATATTCAGGGCGAATTCAGGCTAAATCAACTGGGGCTCAGACTGGAAGCCTATATACAGTAGATGAGCGTTTCCCATCCTAATGCTTTATTAATGACACTAATGAACACTGCAGGCTTTACAGCACAATTATATCATAGCACTTGTTCATAAAACACACGGCAGATGGACACAATCCTGAATGATGTACAGAACTTGGCACGGATTCAGAACCGAATTAGAACGCGTTGTTTACATCGGAACAGAAAAGTAAACAAACTCGAAGTTCTAGATTTCAGCTAGTTCACCGACGACGTTTTATACAAAACGTCTCACTAACTTTTTTGTTGAGTATATTTTCCTCACCACGACTGATTCTCTTTGCTGATTAAACGATGAATAAAAGTAAATTCGTCTGCTTCAGTTTCACTTCCGGTATGTACTGTATTTATGATTTATTTTAATTGTTAATAATTTGTTAGTTGTCTTGGTGATTTTTGACCTGTAGTTTGATCTGCGTTGTTAAAAACGATTTCTATTATAATCACTAATCGATACATCTGATAGGGTCAAAACTGATATGCAGCATCACCGCTCACTCCGTCCACCTTAATGATGCTTAGAAATGGTGTTATAGCGTTAGTTTATTACATATAGGTTGTTGAGTTACATTTTATATCCATGCATAATGGGTTCTGGATTAGCCAATCAGATGTTGTTATGTCAATATACTGGGACTAGTTCAGTATTTGTTTAGTGCAGTATGTTCGCAGGTTCAGGTGCAGATGGTTGTCGAAAAACCAATCAGCGCTGGGCAAGAGCATAAATCCCTGGTGTTGTAACGAGAAAGAACAACAATATCACTTAAAAGTATGGAAAATGTATAACGTTGAAAATTTGCTTTCAGCGTTTTGATGATTAACAAAGAAAATAAGGTGTCAACATATCAACTGCTAGCTGAAGGTGATTATGTGTACTCAAGACACATGCAGGGCTGTCAAGTGTCACGCATTGAGAGTGACAGTCACGCATTTGGGTCTTTTGTCACGCTCTTCCGCCACACATTGTATTTCTCATGCAGAAAAACTTTTTGACTATTTATCATATATTAATAAGCCGCAGCGCCCAAAATGTATCTGTCCGCACCGCTGTCTCTATGGAACCGAGCAGGAATCAAGAGCGTCTCCCCTGGAGTTCTTAGTCGAGCCTGACACTTATCAGCCAATCAAAAAAAGAGGCTACACAATAGCCAGTCAGAAAATAGCACTATTGTATATGGGTCAGATTAAACGCAACAAACAGTGAAAGAAAAAATAATGGAGATGTCACGCTTGCCTGTCTTCAAAACTTGAGAGCCCTGCACATGTATGTGACAAAAAAGATTGAACAGTTGTGGATTATTTATATAGTAAAGAGTTACATTACATACGTTCTTGTTAAAGTTACTAACATGCAACAATTTATTTCTTTTTTTTTTTATGTAGAAGCTGGAAAACAACAAAAGTCCAGATTTACAACTGGCTCACAAAAACTTCAAAACAAGAACAATCAGTCCATTAAAATGATTCGCCAGCAACTTTATAGCCCTGGAAGGCCTTATGATAATATGCGGGCAAATCTGAGAGGGAAAACTTCTCTCCCCGGTCTTAAAAGATGTCGGGACGGCCGTAAGAAAGAGAAAGAACCTGTCTACAGTCACCCACCTACAAAGAAACTTAAGGTTGACTTGTTCAAACATCTTAAAACACATCCGAAGCACACTGGAAGAACGGCTCAGCTGATGCCTGAGCATGGTATTTTTTATGGAAATATGCAAGCAAAACGTGTCCGTTACCAGGACTACCCCGAAGAAGTGGAAGACAATGCCTCCAATCAGCAGCTTGCAAAGAAAGTCACGCGTGAGCCTTTACAATACGGACCTTTCATGATACCGAAACATATGGGTGATAATTGTTACATGAATTATTTGCCGTCTGTCAATGACAATGACAACCAGTTCCTTCCACAGAGTTGTGGTGATGTGTTAAGACAGCAGCCTCTTTGCCCACAACCAACAGCCCTGGGTGACACAGAAGAACGTGACGTTATGGCATCTGATGAAAGTAACAAAAACCGCAGCACCAGCAAAATCTTTGAGTGCATTTACCTGAAAAACTACAGCTCTGATTATCCTGATGACAGCCGTGCACACTGTTCTAAGGATTTATTTGCTAATCATAAACAATGCCAAGACAGGAAGGATAAGGAAATTGACAAATATATTAAATATTTGGAAAAGAGAGAAACCACCTCCAGTCATAAGCCTGCAAAAATGGACAAATATTTGGCTAAGATAGATAATATGGAGCCTGTAAACACAGAACAGACATCTACCTTTAGAGAAGGCTCACGTATATGGCCATCCAATGACGACATCCTCAAAACTCTGACAATTATTCAAAAACAATTGTACAGCCCTAGCAGTCCCTATGGAAATCGGATGGTCAGTCAAACAAATAGTGAGTCAAGTTGTACTGAAGCTTTGCCCAGCGATCTTACAACATGCAGAGACAGTCATGAATTCAAGGAAGAACCTGCCTTTGGTCAGCAGCCTGCAAAACAACTCAGTCTTAAAAAGAAAAAGAAATCTCCGCGTGTAAATGACAATGACGATGACAACCACGAAACCTTGGCAATGATTCGCCAACAAATATACAGCCCTAGCGGTCCCTATGGAAATCGGATGCTCAATCAGCTGGAACCTTCAGATTTGGCCTCTTCTTCCTTCGATCAACAAGCCAACACTAGTAGTAACAGCGATTTACCTAGTGTCAGCAACAAAGCTTCAGGTGTGAACCAGACCATCACGTCAACAACGAAATCAAGGTAATGTAATAAAAGCACACAAAGGAAGTGACAGAGACTCATGTACAGAAGAAGAAAAACAAGAAAAAACAATCTTTCCATAATGACCACAAGTATTCTGCCATTTTCAAAAATGTAGCCATGTAAATTAATTAGTGTAGAGGTAAATAAGTCTGATAGGAGAAGCTCTTTAGGACCTTTAGTCATGATTAGAAAAAGGTAGCAGTGTTCACTGGAGCTGCTGGTAAGTCCACATTACTAGGAAAAGTGCACCACCGCAAGCAACAACCACAGGAGGCTCTAAAGCGAAAGACTAAATGTACACGGCTAAAGAAATGCAGTTAGCGTATAACCAGAATTACTATATGTATTTATTATTATTATTATTTGCAACTATTACCATTTCATTACATGTACTCTAATCTAATCTAATCTAATATAATGTACACTAATCTAATCTAGCCTAATCTAATCTAATCAAACCTAATCTAATGCAACGTGTCTCTTTGTACTAATATTTTGAGTCCTCTGTCTCTTCAGACTGCACCAGAAAGAAGATACAACCCTGAATGTACCTCGATTAGCTCTTCAGTAGCTGGATTAGCTCCCTGCCCAAAAATCGAACCCTGCCTGCAGACCACAAGGCTTTCTATCTCACATAATAAACAATATTTCAATAAAATATGATGATTTATAAGATTAAATGGAAGATGTTGTAATTCTTTCTCTTGATCTTTTTTCCTTCATTTATTGTGAAATACATTCAGATTGCTGTCATTTCAGGTCTTCTGTTTATTAGCAAGATAATATACAGTACCGTACACCCAGCTTACGTCACATAGTATCGCATGTTATATCGGAACCCACATTTGTATAAACGCGGATAATTTAGATTAACGCACCGAATGCTTTCAGCACATGCCTAAGACTTGTTTTCTAATAATAGTTACAATTTACTAAAAAAAAGGTTCAATTATCCTGTCTCTTCCCGTAAAAGGTTTGATTTTCCTATCAAGATTCCTATCATGAAACCCTTGTTTAATGCTTCATTTTGATTTAATGTTGCTTTTAGAACTAAAATGAGTATCCTAGAAAATAAAGCTCGGAGTCAAATGCAACGACCATCGTTGAGGACACACTGACTAGTGAAATGTCTGTGTGATTTGGCAATCCCATCTCCCACCCAATAGATAGATACATGTACATCCTCCCGAGAGGGGTCACGACAGCTCAGCGGATTACTGGAACATGACTCCCATCATCAGAGCAGCTAGGCCCAGCTGTAGATAGCCAGGAAGGCTAGTTCCTCTGAGACACACACCATCCGGTCCACAGTCTGTTCACCTGGCAAAACACCAAATACAACCTGGCATGTCTCAGGCCAGAGAGCATCACACGTTCACGAAAAGCTTTTACACAGAGGCAGCATGTCTGGCTGCCAATGAAGAAATAATAAAAGATAAAGATAATATATAACAAGATCACGATGATCTCCCAGGAGCCTTGACAAGCTTTCATGCTGAATCTCATCATATACAGTACAGTGGGTTTGTACATCGAGTTCCTTCTCGTCTCCAGAGATGTTTAGATAAAATGTAAATTCCTCGCACAATGTGCACAGGTTGTGTTAAGCTTAGAAGAACGTTACAAAAGACAAAAATGACACTTCTAACAACTCAAAAGGAAATGCCAGTTAAAGCTAGTGGTAGGTATCACACCATATCAGAAAATAATACCTCAGTCTATTTATTTTCAATCAGTACAAAGAAATGAATGATTTTATATATATATATATATATATATATATATATATATATATATATATATATATATATATATATATATATATATATTTTTTTTTTTTTTAACTCTGTTCTATAGATAGATAGATAGATAGATAGATAGATAGAGATTTTTTAAACCATTACCATTCTTAGAAAGTCAAATATTTCCAATCTGCCCCTTTTCCAAATGACAGCAATGGTACACTGATCTTGAAAATGAACCTGGCCTTGTTTTAGTCCACGCAGGTCATTTGCAAGATGATTCATAAAACTTTGTTAAATTGTCTGTGATTTTGTAAAAATCAAGGCTATTTCAAAGCATTGCTGGAAGTGTATTAGGTTCAGATCTGGAAGCACATCTGGATCGGGTCAGGTTTGTAAGCACTTCTAAAACTGCGCATTTGGGAAGATAGATATGCTTTATCTTACATTTTTAGCATTTAGCAGACACCCTTATCCAGAGCAACTTACAAATGTGCAATTGAGGGTTAAGGACTTTGCTCAGGGGCCCAGCAGTGACAGCCTGGTGGACATGGGATTCAAACTCACAACCTTCAGTTTGTAAATCAAACACCTTAACAACTACACTACAGCATCCTTTATAAGTTCCTACTGTATGTGTAAATGTAGAAGAAATATGAAATTCTATCCATTGTAATTATTTTCCCGTGTCAATAAGCACTAGTTACATGTCATTAGCACTAGAATCCTCTGGACAAGAAGCTAAATGTCCCCACGTTTGCAGTGTATCTTGTATCTCAGTGTATGTTGTATCTCAGCAGTCGGTTGGTTGTTTTCTTGTGTTCCTGAGCTCAGATGCACTGTTTTGCCAGAAGGCACTAAAACTGGGGTAACATGAATCTGAAATGGCTCCTGTGAAGTAGAAAACATCCTGTTTAACATACAAGGAGCTAAATCTTTTCCCCCAAGCCATTGTAAGCTGTGAAAATGAGCCACCTGTAGGCAATGTTAATATCTTTGAACACTTTACAGCATAATCTGATGCTGCTACGGTACAACTATGTGCAAGTAAGGAGCTGTACATAGAATACTGGTTTCATTAGGCAGGTACACTTAATGCCCAAGCAACAATTAGGCAATCCTATTAGCCGGATGTTTATAGTTATAGCATCTTCAAGTTCTTGCAATTCTCTTCTTTATGAGTTTGAAGTCGTTAGTATGATAATGTGTGTTTAAGTAGCTTTGGGTGGAAACTTATCGTTCAGCAAATTAAAACTGTTAATTCAACCCAAAACTTTTACACTTAATAATATATTACAATATAGACCCAGCTTCTATAACTCTGGGATCATTTCTAATCAAGGATTAATCAAGTCTAAATTGATCTCTTATCTGTTAAATTTCCATGTTTTGACCAGTCATTACAGCATCGTGGTGGTATTCATGTGTACTGTGTTAGGTATTTGTTTGGTTGGATGGTTTTTGTTTTATTTTAATTGTCTTTATTTATATGTACATACAATGTATTTCATTATACAAAAATATACCATATGTTCGACAAGCGCTATTGTTTGGCTCTGAATTTTCAAATATATTCAGTGTATATGAACATTTGTCAACAATGAATTCGATACAACTATATAAATCAGTATATTATTTAAATGTTTGTAAAATGTTTTTAAATTTACATTGTTGGTTGGTAGGCAGGCTGGTTATTGGTTAATAGGTTGATTACATGATTGATGGTTGGTTTGTTGGTTATTGGTTTGTTGGTTGGTAGTTTGGTTGTTTTTTGGTTAGTAGCTTGTTGGTTGTTGGCTGGTTGGTTGGTTGGTAATTTGTTGGTTGTTTGCTTATCGGTTAGGATGTTATAGGTTAGGTGTTATTAACTCTTTAATACATTCTTAATTCTTGTTTGGTTGGTTGGTTGTTGCATAGCTATTAAATAGTTAATAGTTAGTTATATGGTTGGTAGTTGGGTAGTTAAAGGTTGGTTGATAATTTGTTGGTTGGTTGTTTGCTTGGATGGATAGTAGGTTGTTTATTAGTTGTTTTGTTAGTGGGTTGGTTGATTTTATGGTATTGCAATATGATGTAAGGACATTATTATGTTCACTGTTTCTCACTGGATTAAAGTACCGATGATCTTTTTCCTTTAGGTTTTTCTCTTTTTTTCCTTTTTAAATAGTTTTTTTCCTGTAATTGTTATATAAAGGATATATACTGTAAACACAGCAAGACGAAATATCTGTCTGGTAAAATACACTAAACCATGAAAAACCACAGAACATTTGTCTGGTAAACATCCATATATATCATAAGATGACTGTTTTATGTAACTGTTATAACCCAAACTTAAAACTAGGGAGGTTTCATACAGGAGATGAAGCTTACATGAGAATGTACAAATTTTCACATCTCCAACTGCACCAGTAAAACTTGTGGGTTACACATAATACACCAGAGGAAATGAATTAGACACAGGTACAGGGCATGTTTAAAGCAAACATGAGTCAACAAATTTGCAGAAACACACACACACACACACACACACTCCTCATAGGTTCCACCATGAAATTACTGGATTCAATACAGTTCAACAGCTGCTTTGCTTTTCCTTTAAACCTGCTGCCTGGCAATTTTCTCCTTGACTGATCTTTCTTCCTTGACCCTCATATAATTTGAGTCAGGTCTGTATTGCAGAGATCACAGTCTCCGTTCTCCAACATTACTATGGCATAATAACAACAACACCAACACCCAAGCAATTTATTGCTAGTGACATTCAGTCTAGTGCAAAAATTTGCGCTCCCTGGCATAGCTACCTGAAAAAAAAGTCAAATGAAATGAAAATGTATTTCACTTATATTAAAAAAATATATATTTCAAACTTGATTTATGCAATAAGAGGATCATGCTTTATCATCTTTTTTCCTTATTTCTTCATGTAATCATTTTCAATCGCCTGTAAAGTTTTGCATTTTAAAATAAACCAGTCAGCTAACTGTGAAAATATGACTGATAAACTTAATAATAAATGATAAATCCTACCAGGAAAAATGAATTATCAGCTCTGGCACCTAGACACTGGGCAAACGTTAAGCTTTTACTCCCAAACCTTTGAATTTGATCTCGAAGCTTGGGAAAATGAGGATTTTTTTTAATGCTCCGATACACACACAGGCTGTTAGGTTAGATAACACTCAGCTCTACATAATAAAGGCAGAAATGTGAAGCAAAAAAAATCAGTTGGTGGTTATGTCCCAAATGGCTTACATTAACTCGCTACAGGGTTCTGATGAACAGCTCGGGGTTAAGTGTGCTTCTGCTGGGTTTATCAGTAACCACCAGCTGTGACTGAACCATGACCTCCAATTAAATAAATTCCACTTCTTTTTTGAAATAGTTTTGAGCAAAACAAAAAATAGTGAAACTGAAAAACACAAAAGCATTTTCATAAGCCATTATAACATTTAATGTGTGTTACTGATTCAATTACAAATAAGCCTAAAGTTCATTTTGCTCAAAAGCACAACACCTCCCGATCGCTCACTGACAGTTGTTTCGATTTTTGGATATTTCCATCTTTTCACCTCTTTACCCCAGGCATTCTCTATTCACCAGGAGTCAAGGCTGCTAATGTGGCTCGATAGGAGACCAGGACAGTGCTATCAGTCATTACCATGTTCCCTGCCGCAGGTATGAATGACCTCGGAAACGTTCACAGGGCCAGGAAGAATCCTCTCGCTCTTTGCTTCAGGTGGAAATTCACATTTAACATAAATTCACATTGAATTAACATTTTTCAAGAAGCTCAACACCATAATCATGAGAAATCCAATACAGGCAGATGTTAGTGCAAATAATGAAATACGACATAAGCATGTGACCAACGATTCGGCTCGGCTAGTTAACTATCTACATAGAGATGGCTTTCAAAGCAGAATTAGCATGAGCTTTGTGGACCGTCTGTGAGAAGAAGCCAACCCTGTGACGATCCTGGGGCATCTAGAGATGTAGTTGGGTTTCAGTCCTTTCAGTCCAATTCCAGTTGGATTTCTGCTGCATGAACATTCAGTTCAGACATTCAAAGAGAAGATGCCAACTCCATGTGGTCTTTGAGGACAACAACCTCCTCATCAATAGACAATTATCAGACTGTATCTGACTGTAGAAAGGACATTATTCATAATAACACTCTCTGGTGTTTATAACCGTTTATAATCACACCCTCCAGTGTCACCCAAATGAGGATGAGGTTCACTTTTGAGTCTGCTACCTCTCAAGGTTTCTTCCTCTTGCAAGTTTTTCCTCACCACAGTCACCTCAGTCACCTCAGGCTTGTTCATTGGGGATAAATACTGTACAAACACATTTAAATACAAGTCTAATATTAATTTAGAATTTTTGTCTAATATTCAACTTTTTGTACTATATTTCTAACTTTTATAATGCTGCTTTGAGACTATGTAGATTGTTGAAAGTGAAATGAAATTAAAATCGAATTAAATTGAATTGAAAAAAAGGGGGGCACGGTGGCTTAGTGGTTAGCACGTTCGCCTCACACCTCCAGGGTTGGGGGTTCGATTCCCGTCTCCGCCTTGTGTGTGTGGAGTTTGCATGTTCTCTCCGTGCCTCGGGGGTTTCCTCCGGGTACTCCGGTTTCCTCCCCCGGTCCAAAGATATGCATGGTAGGTTGATTGGCATCTCTGGAAAATTGTCCGTAGTGTGTGATTGCGTGAGTGAATGAGAGTGTGTGTGTGCCCTGCGATGGGTTGGCACTCCGTCCAGGGTGTATCCTGCCTTGATGCCCGATGACGCCTGAGATAGGCACAGGCTCCCCGTGACCCGGGGTAGTTCGGATAAGCGGTAGAAAATGAATGAATGAATGAATGAATGAATGAATGAATGAATAATATTGTTTTTTTCCCTAATGAAGATGATAATATAATGGTTGAAATGGAATTTCTTACACATCTGGGTGGATTAGATGCAGATGTGCTGGTAGAAACACAGCTTATGGCTTCACCGGTATGTTTTAGACAAGTTTGCTTACAAAGGATTCTAAATTAAAGGCCATGCTGATGAATCCTTATATCTTTATATGATGAGTCTAATCTATAATATAGACTATAATGGAATGTAAAGATATAGAAATAGTTCAGAGTCATCATATCTCCTGTGAAACATTAGGGACAACACAACAAAGTACAAGCATTTGTTCGGTAGGAATGCAGTGTTTACAGCAAATGCAATTTCATTATCCTGTAATCTTTAGAGAAATGATGCACACAGCAGCAAACAGAAGATCTAATGCCCCATAAGATCACAATTTGCTGACACGACCGGCGTCACGGCCAACGACAGAAGCAAACAGATCGTAACTGTATTAAACAATTGATTTCCAACCACAACAAATCTTGCGGCTTGGTCCCAGTTTCATTTCTACACCATGTCTTCATTACAGCTTTCACTGTGGTCTGAGGGGCAGACGGAGAGTAGACACAAGTCCGGTCCTAATTGCATAAATCTGATACGGTGCGATAACAAAAACAAATTGCGAACAAAAGAGATCATTCTCGCTTCAAAGGGTCAGATTTATGTGATGAGCTGTTCGAGCTGTTCGGTCTGATTTGAGAACTGCTTTCAGCTGCGCTCTGGTTAAACATTAAGTAATTTATTCTGTTAAATGATGTCAGGGTGTGTTAGGTTTGCTATAAGTTTGTTAACTTAGCTGGAAATGGAGAGTGCTTTCAGGAGGGATAGTAATATTTATTCATATCCAGCAATCTATCCATTTTCTGTAGCGCCTATTCTACACAGGATCCTAAAACCTGGAGACTGGAGGCACAAGACAAAGGACCAAGTGGACAGGCCATCACAGGGCACAATCACACACAACCTCACACAGTACAGACAATTTAGAGATGCTAGTCAGTCTACAAGGCATGTCTTTGAACTAGTGGCATAAACGGAGAACCTGGAGAAAACCCTTTAAACACCAGAAGAGCATGCAAACTCCACACCCACATGTGAGTATAATTACCTAATTAATAATAAACAGCACACTGTACTGTTTATCAGTTTATAGGTAACTTTAACTTGATGGTACTCCTATGTTACAAGCTAGTTCCTTTAATTACATCCATTAAAACTTCCCATAAACATCATAAGTCTGTTTTCACCCTCTATTTATTTTCTCTACTAAAGTTAAATGGCAGCTTGTCATGAGGCGAGACGTAATACTAAAAATGTAAACACTTTGGGTTTAAAAAGTCTGAATCCCCAGTTCTGAGACTTCAGAAACAAGTACGATGATGATGATGATGATGATGATAATGATGGTGTTGGTGACGGTGAAAATGATGACGGTGATGGTGATGATGATGACAGTGATAATGATGGTGATGGTGATGATGATAGTGATAATGATGATGGTGATGTTGATGACAGTGATAATGATGATGGTGGTGATGTTGACAACGGTGATAACGATCATGATGATGATGATGATGATTATGATGATGGTGTTGGTGACGGTGATAATGATGATGGTGATGATGATGACAGTGATAATGATGATGATAGTGATGATGATAGTGATAATGATGGTGATGATGATGATGACAGTAATAATGATTATGGTGGTGGTGGTGATGATGGTGGTCATCATCATCGCCATCACCACATCATCATCGTCATCATCATCATGATGACAGTGATGATGATGATGGTGGTGATGTTGACAACGGTGATAACGATCATGATGATGATGATAATGATGGTGTTGGTGACGGTGATGATGATGGTGATGATGATGACAGTGATAATGATGATGATAGTGATGATGATAGTGATAATGATGATGATGGTGATGATGATGATGACAGTAGTAATGATTATGGTGGTGGTGATGAATATGGTGGTCATCATCATCACCATCACCACATCATCATCGTCATCATCATCATGATGACAGTGATGATGATGATGATGGTGGTGATGTTGACGACGGTGATAACGATCATGATGATGATGATGATGATGATGATGATGGCAATGATGATGATGATGACGACGATGATGATGACACTGATAATGATGATGGTGATGGCAATGATGATGATGATGGTGATGATGATGATGATGATGATGGTGTTGGTGACGGTGATAATGATGGTGGTGATGATGATGACAGTGATAATGATGATGATGGTGATGATGATGACGAGGATGATGATGATGACAGTGATAATTATGATGATGTGATGATGACAGTGATAATGATGATGATGGTGATTATGATGTGGATGACAGTGATGATGATGCTGATGATGCTGATGATGATGATGGTGATGACAATGTGATGATGATGGTGGTGATGATGATAATGATAAGTATTGCTTCCCTAATTTTTTTAACTTATTTGCATTATCAATTATACATCAATTATTATTTTTTTATTTATTGTATAATGTACTTAGTATATTTAATACCTACATTGTCAATGTAGCTGGAATATGAAACACTTTAAACTGAATTTTAAAATGAAAAGTTAAAATATTATATTAAAATTAAAAAAGTCAAATAAAAGAACAACAATTTTGAAAAAAATAGATCAAATAACACAGTAACCGGTGTGACTCTCTCTAGATTCCAGATTCATCCCTTATCACACCAAACCTGCATAATCTCTATTAGCGTAAATTCTGTTTCCTGTCATATTCACGTGCACGTCTCCACCAGTCCTCAGAACCCGTCAGCAGTAACGGGATGTAAAAACGTCCTCTACGTGATTGAGACATGACAATGTGGAAGAGATGTGCTCGAGGCAGAGACGGATCCTTGACTGTAGTGCTGCGTAAATCTATACGCTTGCAGACACTCACATTATCCCCATTCAATCACGCAGAGAGAGAAATAAAGTATCGCTCTGTAGACAGAACGAGAAAGCCAATGTGCACGAAAAGATTGATGATTGATTTATGCTGGAATGTTATTTTTTAAATGAACTTTTAATTAACAACCAGTGATGATAATATTTGATAAAGGCTTCTGTTTCTTAACGATCCGTTAACATTTATTAAACTTTTATGTAGTTATTGAATTGTATAAGAAATTCTATTATTCTTTTCAAACAAAATCAACTGATTAAATAATGAAAAAGTCTTTGGTTCTAATATAGTGCAACGTCTCTCATGCTATTAATTTTGCTTATTTAAAATCACCAAGGCTTTCCTTTATTTATTTATTCATTCATTCATTCATTCATTCATTCATTCATTCATTCATTTTCTACCGCTTATCCGAACTACCTCGGGTCACGGGGAGCCTGTGCCTATCTCAGGCGTCATCGGGCATCAAGGCAGGATACACCCTGGACGGAGTGCCAACCCATCGTAGGGCACACACACACTCTCATTCACTCACACAATCACACACTACGGACAATTTTCCAGAGATGCCAATCAACCTACCATGCATGTCTTTGGACGGGGGGGAGGAAACCGGAGTACCCGGAGGAAACCCCCGAGGCACGGGGAGAACATGCAAACTCCACACACACAAGGTGGAGGTGGGAATCGAACCCCCAACCCTGGAGGTGTGAGGCGAACGTGCTAACCACTAAGCCACCGTGCCCCTATTTATTTATTTATTTATTTATTTATTTATTTATTTATGAAAGCTACACCGCTTTAATGGATTTCCTACCAGCAAACACGCTTCACAACCTCTTGGTGTGATTTTTAAGTGAAACAGGTGAAGGAGAACAGACAGAGGTTTGCTGCAGGAGAGAGAAATTAAAGCAGCGGTTTTTGGACGCAGGTCATTTGCTTGAGCTCCAGTGGGACAATCGGAGCTGAACGGTGTACTTTTCCTCCCTGCTACGGCACGTAATTGTGCGACTGTTTCGGCAGAGAGACGTGATGAGAAAGCTGAAAGTTAGCTCGTGGATGGATTAAGTGACACTACTGTATATCCATGCAGCAATGTTGTTTTAAACGTTTGTTGAGATGGTATAAATTTTGTTTGGGGGCTTTTGGTGTGTGAAGTTCTTGAGCTACTCTGGGTCACTCTGGTGATCCTGTTAAAGTATTTCACAATTAACTCAATTCAATTGTTCCATTTCTGGACAAGATTGTCACACAATATTATCAAATAATAATCATTAATGACACATTTCAATTTTATCAATAGCATTTGGCAGACTTGGATTTATATCATTTATACAACTGAGCAGTTGAGGGTTAAAGGCTTTTCTCAAGGCTCCAGCAGTGGCAGCTTGGTGGACCTGGGATTTGAAGTCAGAACCTTCCAATTATTAGTCGTCCAATTATTCGTTTTATACTTATACTCATCACTAACAAGCAAGCCAGAGGTAGCAGGGGTGAGGAAAAACTCTCTGAGTCAATATGAGGAAGAAACCTTGAGAGAAACCAGGCTGAGGTTTGCACCACATTACAAAACTCATAGTATTCCACTAACCAGTTTGCCAAGTAAAGAAGGATGCAAAGATACCAAAAATTCTAATTCCATACAACACGATACCACATGATACAACGAAGACGTCTTAAGACGAATCATTTTCAGAACAGCAAAAATATACACGATATCCGAAGGTTTGTGCACCTGACCATTACAACTGTCTGTGGTTCTAGCTCAGCGGTTGCATGTTGGACTACTGCTCAGAAGGTTATGAGTTCAAACCCAAGCGCTTGAGCGAGGCCCCTAATCCTCAGTTGTATAAACTGCTGTAAATGATCCCCAAAGTGTCACCACAAAGTATTTAAATCAACACAATGTTAGATGTCTGATGGGTTTCTTTTCTTGTAAACCTACAGTCTTACATCACTCGTGGCACTTACTCTATCATGGCATTAATTACACCAAACTACAATCACGAGACAAAGCATGAAACTGTGAAGCTCTACACCGACTTTAACTGTCATTATAATGGCCAATTTAATCAGGAACACAGTGTTTGGTATTCGCTCTCTTTCCTTCTAACTAGCTCCAAGTGAAAACAGTATGTAGGTGATGTAAAGCATAGCAACTACAGTACATTAGAAAAAGATTTCAGAAGTGAATGTAATCCTGTTTTATCGTGTCCACGTTCAGTATCGAATGTCTTCATCATGTCCTACTCCGCAACGGGGCTTAATATGAAAGTAGACACTCAGGGATTTAAGAATTTGTATTTTTTCTTTCCTGAGAAAATATATTCATAGAAATATAATTAGGTGGGTATATAGGTATATAAAATAGGAATATATTCATAGAAACGGGGCAAAAAAAGTGTTTGTATATTTAAAGTAAATGTTGATATCGAACCTATTTCTGCTCTCTGAGGCGCCCCAAGTGTTTATCTAAAATGTGAAGGTGTTTGTCTTCAACCATCAAAATTCTGTGTAAGATTATCAACTGAGGGAAAACACAGAGGTCTCACACTGAAAGACGACGGAGTCCTGACTCGTTATAGATCAGACTCACAGACAAAAAATCATTCGTGTATACTGATTGAAAATGTCCCATAAGTAGGTTTTTTTTACCAGCGTATTAGTAAAAAGCGAGTATACGGATTCCAAACTCAATATCAACGAGGAGACCAGTGAAACTTGGCCTGGGTTCTACTCAGTGTTGTATAAAGTATTAGAAAGCAATACTTGAGTAAAAGTACAAGTATCGTACTAGAAAAAACTTTGATAGAAGTGAAAGTTACCTTTTAGAATATTACTCAAGTAAAAGTCTTAAAGTATCTGATATTTACTGTACTTAAGTATCAAAAGTCATTTTCTGATATTTAATGTACTTAAGTATTTGAGTAAAAGTAAAAAGTAAAATTTCAGTGATTTTCGGTAGGCATAAGAGACACTTCATCCGGTAGGAAGAATCTTTCATTCCAACGTACTGTACAGAAACATTTCTTGCAAATACGGCCACGGGTGTATAACGTTATCTTCTTCACCCTGTTCACCGAGTTCACCACTATCGTCTGGGTGGTCGTCTACGATATCGGGAGGTCCTCCAGTAGGTGCTTCCATGGCAGTTTCAGTTGTGCTTCCTCCTCCTTTGGCAACATTACGCTGAAATAGAGCGTGCGGAGGAGCGTAATGCGATCCAGGAGCAGTGATTCGCCAAACCTCCCTTATTGCAGTCGCACACATTTCTTCTGATTTTATTTTGTAGTAACGAATAACGAAGATGCTTAGTGGAAATACAGCGGAGTAAAAGTACACATTTTATCTAGGAAATGTAGTGGAGTAAAAGTGAAAGTTGACAGAAATTTAAATAGCGAAGTAAAGTACAGATACGTGAGATTTCTACTTAAGTACAGTAACGAAGTATTTGTACTCCGTTACATTACAACACTGGTTCTACTCAAGTTTGTTCCCAGCGTTTTTTCCCCCAAAAACCAATCATCCATCAAAGGGCACAATCACACATACACACAGGGTGGAAACGGGACTCAAACCCTCAACCCCAGAGGTTTGCGACAATTATGCTAACCACTAAACCATCCTAACATAAACTTTACCATTTTGACACATAATACTGTTCGTCTGTTTGATTATTTAGCATTTAAGTGACATTTAAAAAGAAAAAAAAAAACACAGCTTGTCATGTTACTGAGAAACTAAAAATGTTCCAGCTCTGATCATGAGTCAACATCACACACAATCACAGCAACAACAAAAAAAAAGCAGTGGATTAAAGAAAAAGTCAATTCCGTCCAGCACTGAATCTGCGGATCTATAATAAACAGGAGTGTCTGAAAAGCAAGAAAATTGATGCTGCCGCTGCTCACTCTGCTGATTTTTTTTTAAAGTGCGGGAATTCAAGCGAGGTAGCAATCAAAGCTGGAGCATGATTTCACATGTCTTATTTGTTAGGATTTGAGTCACTGAGTCAAAACTCTAAACGCGCCTCTAGAACGAGCGTTCCTGTTTTGCATTTTAGATCCTCAGTCCCAAGAGATCCGGAAACACAGATATTTCTTTTCACCTAGTACAGCAGAAGAAATCTGATGTTATTTCTCGTCTGCTACACAAAGATGAACGCTTTCGCCTGAACATGGCCTGAGGAGAACGTTGGGTCTCTTACGATACGGACGGAAAATTAAGGCATCAAAGTGACTCACGTCCTGGTCCTGGGCTGCCTGTAGGGATGCTACTCCATCCAAGTAATCACATTGAAATTAATCTGGATGCCAAATAGACGTGGTTGTTATTCACAACACTACCAGAAACCACAAAAACAGCTAGAGAAAGAAAAAATGCGATCTGGAGTGCAGCCACTTTTCGCTTGGCAGATTATCCAATCTATATGAGGAAAAATATTACATTTTTCCTTCCTTCTCTGCACGTTGGAGGTTTATTCCCTCTAGACGTTTCCTCTGGAGATGTTTGTTCCCAGCGCTGTGAGGCTGTGAGTGTGTGTTAGGGCTGTCAGTGCCTTGGCCCTCGGCATGCCAAAGGCTGTAAAGATGCTGCTCCCTGCTGAGACTAAATGGATTATAATTAATCTCTGGAGTCCTCAACAATCAGACGATGGATCTCCCGGCTAGGAGCGGTCCACAAATCTGGTCTTTCACCCATATGCAGGTGCAGAGAAGGTCAGGTACGATGTAGGACTGAGTATATCCACAAAATACACCCACAGAACCGTACAGGATGTCTACAGTGTAGTGAAAGGAAGATGTGTTAGCCTAGCGGGTATGGTATTGGTCTACCAATTGGAAGGTAGTGATTTTGGATCCCAGGTCCACCAAGCTACCACTGAGAATGCAAGTGTAAGTAGGTCTATATGGGTTGTTGTGGCTGTTGTCCTTTGACTGCTCCCTGTTCGGGGTCACACAGAGGACCATCCAGTCCGCATGTTTGATGTTGCCACAGGTTTTACACTGGGTGCCGGATTGAAAAATGCAAATTCTTCGACATCAAGTATCACTAATGCCCAGATACTATCCTTTCAATTTTTTGCAGTGCATCCTTCTTATGCACAATTTAACCCATTCTCAGGAGCACGAGTGGGATACGAAGCAAATAAACATCATAATATTTTTATGCATGACAAATTACTTTTGTAAATGCTTTATACATAAATCATGGCATGTCTAGCTTGATACAGTTGTACAGAAGCAAAACAAATCCCAATCTGAAACCCCACCGAATTCACGGTGCAAAATGTAGCTGGCTAAAAACATCTAACCTTATAAAGATTTAGCTTCGTAGTAGTGCATAAGAATGCACGTGTGGTCACTATTTAAACAGAAAAACATCCTAATTCTAGTAAATGTTCTGTCATGCCTCTGACTGCTCAATCTACCAGTGGCTAAACCCCTGAAGAAAAAAACACTCACAAACTTATAGAGTGTCAAATAAACACAAACTGTTATCTAGAAAATTATAAACTAACTAACAGAAATGGGAAAATGCCTGATTGCGATTGGTTCATCCTGTTGTGGTGTATGTGTGTTAAGTAAACAACTAATGAGTAACCATTTGTAAGTTACACATATTTGCACGTCTCGTAAGGAGTACAACCCAGAAATCCGCCCCCAGCTCCGCCTCAGAAAGAAAGTCTGTTCTTTCACTTTCTCCTTTGTCATTTTTCAGTTCAGTGGCTTTAAGTTGTATGTGCTTGTGTGCTTAAGTGCTTGGCTTCTGTTCCTGCCTGTAAGCTCAGTTTTACAGAAGTCTCTCAGTGTGTTATGGGCCCCGGGAGCCATTAGCTTAGTAACAGAAGCGTCATCTGAATGTCAACAGGCTCCTCGACGCATTTACTCCATCTGCTGCCTCTGGGATTCGAGTGAGAGACGGTCGTTCCTCAGCACGCTACATTATATCTGAGCGTTGTCAACTACAATATGTTTATTCACAAAGTCAAAACACACAAAGACAAAAATCTACTCTGTGCCATTATCAATTTCGAGATGTATTATTGTCAGCGATGCGGGGATAAAAACAGACCCAAATACAGGATAGCTAAAATAAACGGATTTATTAAATAAAAAAACACAAAACAGGAACAAAGACACGACCGAAGACATGACAAGACTTGACACGAGACGACAACAAGGATTCCGCGCTGCTAAAGGCAACGCGGCTCGACTGAATACTAATAACAATTAAACACATAAGGAACAGGTGTGCAAAGGCGCGGAGGAAGACACAAGGGCAGGGCTGACACGTAAACACAGAACATAAACAAAAGCACTTGGCCAAAGTCCGAGCTGGATCCTGACAATTATCAGTGGTTAGGTAAGAAATGATTCCAGTTTGTTGTTAAATGATTCTGAATTAATCTCTCTACATAGCGTTATAATTTATAAGATTTGTATTATTATTCATATCCATACAGTTGGACTAAGTGTTTTCCTGGTTTGGGTATCTTGGGAACACTGGGTGTGAGATGGGAATACACCCTGGGATCGAAGGGCATCGTATAAACTATAAACCATAAAGGAAAACCACATACTGTACACACTATAGACAATAACTCGAGCTCAGAATCAAAGCAGCACCAACACTATGCGCTGCACCAACATGTTGCTCTTATTTCTAATACTTTTAATGAAAAAACAAAAAACTGTCAATCAGCAGAAACCAAAAGCAAGTTATACTAAATAATAAATGGAAAATAAATTTTTCTGGCCAAAAATTAACAGTATTTTTGGCCAAACATACAAACAACCGTATGCTAGCGCATGTACTATGTGTATATGAGATGCAAGCCAAGCTAGAAAACAGATTCCAAAGCCTGAGTAACAGTTTGAAATGATCAGTCAGGAAGCTTGTTTTTCTGCGAATGAAATAAAATATTATGCAGATTTATATTTTGTTCATTTTTATCTTGTAATTGCAGTAACTGAGCTCAGGATCAAATCCTGTAGCTGTGAAGTGGCAACACTGAGCTCTGCTCCACCATGTTGCTCTTTAATTTCAATAAAAAAAACAAAAAAAAAACTGTTCAACCAGCAGAAACCTGAAGCAAGTTATACTAAATAATACACATAAAATTTTCTGAAACTGTATGCTGAGTGTATGCTAGGTGCAAATAGGATAGCTAGCAGACTCCAAATCATGCTCGTTAACAAAACACAAAAGTCTAAATAACAGTTTGACTACATGTTTACTGTGAAAGCTCGTTTCTGCATATGAAGCAAAATATGATGCAGATTTTTTATCTTGTGATTGCAGTAAATCAAGCTCACGATCAAATCCTGGAGCTTGAAGTGGCAACGTTACTCGCTACACCACCAGGTTTCACTTATTGCTAGTAGTTTCAATAAAAAGCAAGAAAACAAGGTGTTGAAACTCGAAGTTTCTCTCACTCTCACTTACTCACTCATTTTCTACCGCTTATCCGAACTACCTCGGGTCACGGGGAGCCTGTGCCTATCTCAGCCAACCCATCGCAGGGCACACACACACACTCTCATTCACTCACACACTCACACACTACGGACAATTTTCCAGAGATGCCAATCAACCTACCATGTATGTCTTTGTACCGGGGGAGGAAACCGGAGTACCTGGAGGAAACCCCCAAGGCACGGGGAGAACATGCAAACTCCACACACACAAGGTGGAGGCGGGAATCGATCCCCCAACCCTGGAGGTGTGAGGCAAACGTGCTAACCACTAAGCCACCGTGTCCCCCCTCGAAGTTTCTATAATACTAAAATAAATGTTTGTTCAAAATACAGTTTTTTTTGGCCATACATCAAAAACATATGCTAGCATGTATGCTATTTGTAAATAGCTAAGCTAGCTAACGGACTCCAAAATCTGAATGACAGTTTAACTAAATGAGAGGCATTATTCAGTAACTTTTTTTTCGTATGAAACAAAATATGATGCAGGTTCTTACCTCACAACTTAATATCTCTCAAGCACATCTTTGTTTCTCCAAACTAAGTTATTTCTATACAACTGTCTTTTTTTCCTCACAGTTACTTTTTAATATCTCACAACTGTGACTTCTATTTCCAACAACACGCCAAAGCATATCCAACAGCGTGTAAACACAGGGATAATATCTTAACTCCAAGCTTTATATACAGTATGAATTTTTCCCAGAACTCCATAAGGCATTCAGTGACATCTCGCCACGTCACACCGCACCTATATTTAAGAGCAGCGAACAGAAGGAACATCTGCGGCTTAATCGCTAGATTGTCACATCAGCTCACAGTTTCAGCTCTCGAAAAGAAACCAAGCTTACAGAAGCGCTTTGATAAGAGCATCAAGGACAAATTCAGCATTGTCAGGAGCAGTGGAGCAGTGCGAGATGCCACATGCGACAATAACACGAAACGTAGATCACCAAAATTGCCATCTAAAAAAATTGTTTGAGATGATCATCAGATTACTGTGTCAATTTCAGGAAACAATGAAACTTACAGATTCTGTCCTGATTTCTTTTGGTTTTCTCTGTCTATGCTCACGAGTTTAAGTCTTGTATCTCTAGTAGATAGGTCATATTATTTGAAGTGACTGGAGTGTGTGATTATATCTCATTAGATGAGTTTGTGCTGGACCCTAATGTACACTCACCGGCCACTTTATTAGGTACACCTGTCCAACTGCTCGTTAACGCAAATTTCTAATCAGCCAATCACGTGGCAGCAACTCAATGCATTTAGGCATGTAGACATGGTCAAGACGATCTGCTGCAGTTCAAACCGAGCGTCAGAATGGTGAAGAAAGGTGAAGAAATGCCTTGTTGATGCCAGAGGTCAGAGGAGAACGGCCAGACTGGTTCGAGCTGATAGAAATGCAACAGTAACTCAAATAACCACTCGTTACAACCGAGGTATGCAGAAGAGCATCTCTGAACACACAACACATCGAAAATTGAGGCAGATGGGCTACAGCAGCAGAAGACCACAACGGTACTAGTAAGGTGTACATAATAAAGTGGCCGGTGAGTGTGTATATTTAAATGAAAAAAAAACAACAATGTTAGGATTAATAATGATAGTAATAAAAAGTAGAAAGGCTTCAAATTAAATTTGCATGTGAGTACGTGAGACGTTACATGTGAGGGTGAATTTCAACGTGTCAAAACCCTAGAAGAAATAAGGGAACAAAACACCACGTCACAAAACTAACGTGTGAAAAAAATCTTGTGAAGAAATCACGTGCAGAAAAACAAATACGGATCAAATGTGAATCAAGTGTGTGACCCACAGTGACTTTAAACTTGAGATGTAAATGAGTAAATAACAGCTACATGTTTGTCTACTTTGCTCGGATTTGTGACTCAGAACACAAATAGTATATAATATAATAGATTTTTTTCATACTAAAGATAAATAAATAAACATCTTAACAAGTAACAAGTCCAAGGTACAGTGCTGTGTGTGACTCTATGAGCTCAGCAGGTGATCCTTGAGCATCAGTGTGTGTTGCGTGTGAAAGTTAAGATACCTGGTAGGCCGACACGCTTCTAGGTGTGTGTGTGTGTGTGTGTGTGTGTGTGTGTGTGTGTGTTTGTGTGTGTGTGTGACACTGCTATAGTGTGCAGGATTAGATTTACACTTCACATTCCTGCTGATGTATTTACATGGAGAGCGCATGAGGGCGGTCGCAGGGCGCGGATCATCCACTCACCAGATTCAGCACCGTCTCCGCGATGTCTCTGTCGCTCACCTCTCCGGCTCGGATGAGACCCGCAAGCACAGCGAACTTCGTCCTGATGTTGCGGATGGGTACCGCGGGGTTAAGCGCGCCGGACGCCAGGAGCACGGAACCGGAGCACGCAGACCCCGCAGCAGACCCCGACGCAGCCGTCTCGCCCGTGACGGAGCCCGCGGCCCCGCGCTGCTGCAGCTGCTGTCCGCGGCCCGGAGCGCACAGCGCCGTCTCACTCGCCATCATCATCATCATCCGCACCTGTGTCTTACAGGCAGCACGACACCATCCGCACCGGTCCCGGAAACAGAATGATCTTTGGAAGAAATTTCTAGAAGCAGCCAAATTCTAACAGAGGCTTAAATTAAAAGACACAGACGTGGACAGATCCGAGTCCTTGTGCGGTTTGTGGTTGGCTCGGGACGCGCTTCCTCTCTGAGAGCCACTCAATCTCTAGATGGATGATTCATGGAGGAATCGGTTCTTTACGAATGACTCTCTTGAATCTGTATCGGATGGATTGATTAGAAAGAACGAACGGACACTCTTATTAGTAGTAGAGGTAATAATAATAATAATAATAATAATAATAATAATAATAATAATAATAATAATAATAAAGCAGGAGTTTCTGCTTCACAGTTCCAGATAAGGTTCCTGTGTGGGTTTCTCATATTCTCCTCCATGTCCATGTGGGTTTCATCTGGGTTTTTTTTGTTTTCTCTGGTCTATATGTAGCATTTTAGATATTGACCATTATATCCACTACACTATTATATTGCATGATGATATATATCCTGAAGGGGAAGTGGTAGTAATAAAGATATGACAATATAAACTATGATTCTGAGAATATTTCTAAGCCTTTTCTATCTTCAGTCTATGTAGCATCTAAGCATTTGACTATTATTCCAAACATACACTAATAAAATATTCCAAATAAAGCATTAGACTCTTTACAAATAAAGTTTTTCTCTCTTCATGGCAATTACATTCTGGATTTTGTGATAGCTTACATATAAACAAAATGAAACTAATTTCTAGAGCATTTCACATATGCATTACAAAGTCATGCTTTCTCTAAAGACAAAATGAAAAGAGAATAAATGTTATCCAGAAACAACGTTTTATCCTACAATAAAACTTCTCTAAACCTAATGAATGAAAACCCACTCAATTCGATTCACTGAACCGGCTCGATTTGAGGGAATCGAGTTTGTGAAGTGAGTCGTAAAAGCCATCTGTAAGAGCAGGTCTGACCTGACTGCTTTAGCAACACGCCCTCTATATGCAGCTGAGATCTGAGCTCTGTCATCCTCCACACTTCACTAACACACCTTCACTTTCACCCTGGAGAAATAGAATACACATTAACACATAACCCATAAACAATTTACACATCATCAACACCACTTATCTAGACATCAATGCACATAGACTGGTAAAAAATAAATGAATTAGTAATCATTTAATTTAGTAATCATTTATTTAAATCACAATAAATATCCAAAATTAAATTTGATCCTTTTTATTTCCTGATTTTATAAATAATAACATAAAATATTATAATGATATATTTGCCATCTCTAAATTGTCTATTATGTAAATTGTGTGTGTGTGTGTGTGTGTGTGTGTGTGTGTGTGTGTGTGTGTGTGTGTGTGTGTGTGTGTGATGAGTTGGCTGTCAGTGTGTGATGACCTGGATAGACTCCAGCTTCACTGTGACCCTGTGTAGGATAAACGCTACAGAAAATGGATGGATGCATATTAAATGATAATGTGGTGCCTCACAATTCCAAGTCATCTGGTTTAATCACCAGCTCCTCCCGACTCCCAAAAATATGCTAGGAGTGGTTTTAATCCGTCTCTAGGTGTGAATAAGAGTGTGCATGGATGGACTACTGTACAATGTCTTCCAGAGTGTATTTCCACCTTGTGCTCATTGTTTTGGGGATAGAGTACAGATTAACTTCTATTATATAAAAATCACATTATTATTATTATTATTATTATTATTATTATTATTATTATTATTATTATTATTGTTATTATTATTGTTATTATTATTATATAATTATTGTTTTGTTGTTGTTGTTGTTTATTTGTTCAAAGCAGTAGTAGTAATATTGG
This sequence comes from Tachysurus vachellii, assembly GCF_030014155.1. Lineage (NCBI taxonomy): Eukaryota > Metazoa > Chordata > Actinopteri > Siluriformes > Bagridae > Tachysurus > Tachysurus vachellii. Next base: position 19,397,392 of record NC_083474.1, read on the forward strand.
TAGTAGGATTTTTATTAGAAAATCTAAAACTGAGCTACAGAATGCAGGAAAAAATGAATTAATCGAGAAAAAAATAGAAGTGACTACAATTAAACATAAAAAAAACTTTACCATGTACTGTGTGTGTGTGTGTGTGTGTGTGTGTGTGTGTGTGTGTGTGTGTGTGTGTGTGTGTAAGCATAAGGATATGTCAGACCGAGTCACTGTTTAAACACTATGAGTCGCTCAGTACTTTCTGTAGTGAGCTTTAAGAGCTCAGGAATATTAGCCTGAGTTAAGTGTCACACCTGCTATAAAGACGTGAATGCATGTGCATAATCATGCTGTATGTACTGCTAACAGTACATTGCACTGCCAAAGCTGCCCATGGATCTAACACAATTAACATGGATAAAGTGTTTTGTTTCTTTTTATGCTGAAGTCATTTGAGCAGCTGACACATTGCCATGACATGACTGCCTGCATGAGATTAAAGCCTTCCTTCTCAAATTGGCCCTGCACTAATTTTCACTTGAACTTGGCAGGTAGGCAGAGAAGAACCCACGTCCTGTTATTAATTAACTGCCTTCTTTTTGCTTGTCTCTCAGCTGTGAGCTTGTGGTTGTGTTATTCTCTAGACTGATGTTTTCAGAAACCTCAGAATGTGAGAATTTTAAGAGTTTGTGTCATATGGTTGAGAGATTGAGCCTGGATTATTAATATTTAATCCCACACATCTTTGTATTATAAAGTACTTGAACACTGACTGTATGTTTTAAATAGGAAAAATGTGTTGCATTACAAATTGGACTCGAATATAAGACTGTGTCATTAAAATTAGTCATCCTTGTTGACTCAGGCGTTTAAAAAAGTTTATTCAGTCCTGAGGTACACCACTAAAATTACAAGCATATGTGGAAAATATTCTTATAATATTCAAAAAAAAGTATATTTTGATTACATCAAGCCAGTTACACACACACACACACACACACACACACACCAGTTTTGTAGATATATAATATATAATAATATATATAACATTTCCCTGCACTTCCCTTTGCAAAGCAATTATAGAGCAGCGTATAAATCCGAGACAGGTTAACAGCGCCATCTAGCGTATATTATTATATTATTAATTAATTAATTTATTTTATTTTGTCTGTTTCACCAAAAAACCTGTCACACACACACACAGCCTTGTTCTGACTACTTAAAAAAAATCAGATTAAATGAATCAGCGAATCAATACTTCTTCCTTACCAAAAAAAATAAAAATAAAATCAGCGATTCAGTGAATCAGTTCAGCCTTGTAGTCACTACTAATATATCAGTGATTTGGTGTATAAATTCATAGCCTTGTAGTCACTACTAATATATCAGTGATTTGGTGTATAAATTCATAGCCTTGTAGTCACTACTAATATATCAGTGATTTGGTGTATAAATTCATAGCCTTGTAGTCACTACTAATATATCAGTGATTTGGTGTATAAATTCATAGCCTTGTAGTCACTACTAATATATCAGTGATTTGGTGTATAAATTCATAGCCTTGTAGTCACTACTAATATATCAGTGATTTGGTGTATAAATTCATAGCCTTGTAGTCACTACTAATATATCAGTGATTCAGTGAATCGGGTCTTAGCCTTATAGTGACTACTAAAAAATCTGTGATTCACTTCTTGGCCTTGTAGTCACTGCTAAGAAATCAATGATTTGATGAATCAATTCTAACCTTGTAGTCACTACTAATATTCCAGTGATTCAGTGGATTTTTTCTTAGCCTTGTATTCACTACTAATATATCAGTGATTTAGTGAATCACTTATTAGCCTTGTAGTCACTATTAATAAATCAGTGATTCAGTGAATCACTTCTTATTTTAGTCTCTGGTCCATCTGCTTGGATGGGCACACAGGTGACTTTGTTGTATCATTCTGTAGTTCTGCCTCTGAACACAAGGAAAGGGAAGAACTTAATCTTTATACACAGATATAGTGAATCAGTTCTTAGCCTTGTAGTCACTACTAATATATCAGTGATTCAGTGAATCACTTCTTAGCCGTGAAGTGACTACTGACAAATCACTGATTCCGTCAAGCACTTCTTAGACTTTAGTCACTACTAAGAAATCAGTGATTCAGTGTATGGATGAAATAAGTCTTGAACTGAGGGGGCACGGTGGCTTAGTGGTTAGCACGTTCGCCTCACACCTCCAGGGTTGGGGGTTCGATTCCCACCTCCGCCTTGTGTGTGTGGAGTTTGCATGTTCTCCCCGTGCCTCGGGGGTTTCCTCCGGGTACTCCGGTTTCCTCCCCCGGTCCAAAGACATACATGGTAGGTTGATTGGCATCTCCATAGTGTGTGATTGTGTGAGTGAATGAGTGTGTGTGTGTGTGTGTGCCCTGTGATGGGTTGGCACGATGGGTTGGGTGTATCCTGCCTTGATGCCCGATGACACCTGAGATAGGCACAGGCTCCCCGTGACCCGAGGTAGTTCGGATAAGTGGTAGAAAATGAGAGAGAGAAGTCTTGAACTGAATTAACATCTGTCAACCCTGGAGGATCTACATGGAGGTGATTCTGTATTCTGTAATGATCGGTATATAAAGCCTCAATTGTAGATTCCTCTGTGTAAATATACAGGAGATATACAGTAATGTACTGTCACTTTGAAATAAAGAAATACAGCACAGGTATAAAAAAAAATTGCCCAAATAATAGACACAAGCAGTTATTTATAATTAATTTATGTATAGTTTATTAAAAAGACATTGTCTCTGACTTGTCCTCTACGTAATCCAGTACTACAAGAGCAGGCCTGAGAAAGTCAAACCCAAGTCATTTTTTTTTTTCATTTTTTTTTTACAAAGTTAAAATAAAATACAATAAAATAACACCCATTTCTCAGACAAACACAGAACGATCCACAAGGAGAAAGGCAAAGTAAAACCAGCTTACATCTGAGTAACATTCTGTACCGTGTAAATCACGTTGATATCAGTGCAAATGAGATATCAAGAGACAAAACGGCCAAATGCTCTGATAAAACACGCTCTGTACAGGTCACATGTGAGTATACATGTGAACACACACACGCATACACACAAACACACAGAATACAAGAACACACATGTGACTGTGCGGCATATGTGTTCGAATATAGCTTTGAATTAAAAAAAAAAAAGGACATGCTTCCCAGAAGCATTTAAGAGCTTAGATGTTGTATACATTGTATAAGATTATGTGCACAGCAAATATGTACCAATAGAATTAATTATAATACGAATAATGCTAATTACAAATAATACAATATTACAAATAGACGTACAACATGAACGCTAAGGTACACTGGCAAGATGTTGATTTTATGTATTTGTTTATATATATTTATGTGTCACAGCATTGGCTGAAGGGTGTCCCGGGTGTTGGGTTTCCTTCACTGAGATGTCCGTTCATGCAGAAAGGCATTACAGGACTCAGATTTTAGTCTCTGGTCCATCTGCATGGATGGGCTGGAAGGAGTTGCGGATGCGGGCGGCTTCTGCGGCACACAGGTGACCGAATGCTTTGTTGTACCATTCTGGAGTTCTGCCTCTGAACACAAGGAAACAGAAGAACTTATTTATACCGTACACACAGGTTAATCTTTATACACAGATATACTGTATGCAATACTATCCATTTAAAAAAAGTAATATGGTTTCACATGGAGGTCAAGGACAGAGACTGGACTAAAGGACGCAAAGACAGGTCTTAGGCTAAACTATTAAACTGGGCCAATAAAAACATGGAACAAAGTTCTCTGTAGCATCGTGGACACTTAACGTACACTTCACCAAAAAGATAACACACAAGAGTGTTTAAATAGATTAAACAGATATATATTAACAGGAAATGACCACACAGGGGTGAAGACAGGACATAAATAAAAGCACATTCCAACATTAACAAACAAAAGACAAAGCAGAAAGTAAACGGAAGTTAATTCGCGCAAAGGAGCTAACAGGTTGCTGCTCGCGCTACAGCGCAACTGCAATATTAGCAGAAATGCTAGCTGTTGTATGTGAGTAAACAATTATATGTAAATAATTATTGTTGTATGTCAGAATACAACATAAACAGTAGCATAAACTATGTAATGTTAGCAATTATTGTACTAAAGTTCGAAAATGAGCAAATGTATGTGATATTAATCAATGTCCAATCATAGTGTGGTGTGAAATATTCAGTAACTATAGCATTAGCTATTACAGTTTATTACTGCCTTTGCATTTAATTAACAAGATTTATTTATATGTATTTATTATTTATTTAATAAATAAAAATTTATCTAGAAATATATATAAATTATTATCAGCTATACTACTATCGAATGGTGTACGATTAGCAAAAACATACAGTATGTAATTAAAACTGCAAAAACATGCAATATTAGCAATTAATTATTAATAATAATGATGAAGTACTGTATTTAATAATATCCGTTAACACATACTGACTTACGGTTAACATTATTGTGATAGAATTAGCAAAAAGAAAAGGTTGTGATTAGAACTTAGCATATGTACTCAGAGTGCGTACTCACTTGAGATCCACTCTGCAGATGTGCGTGAGCCGTGATTTGCCCGAGCCGCAGGGTTCCAGCAGGTAGCCAGACTCAAGCACAATGCCCCTGATGCCACCTATGAGAGGACACTCGTCATGCTCGATGGAGACGGACACGAGGGAGCATGCTCCCCGAGGTAAATCTGTCCTCCACGACCTAAAAGTAAACACACAGCAAACGGACAGAATGAAGATGTGCTGAGGTTGATTTATACGCTTAGCCAGTTACTCATCTAAAACATGTAAAAATTTTGGTTTATTTTTATAAAGGTTGGCAACAATTCTGTAGATAATTATATTCATGGAGTAACTAGGATAAAAGTATACATTTTAATATACTTAGAATTACTTTTTGGGGCTTTTTACACCTGGTCACTTCATGTGTTTTCTGTGATCTGATAGCTATCCGATGGTAAAAAGACCAGGTCTAAATGCCCTCCGAAACGTTTTCGAGACGGATATAAATCCGATGGTTCAAACCACTTCAGGAGGTGGTCTGGGACGCGTTTCAGATGAAACTGGACAGGTGTAAATGAATGTGGTTGTTCAAGCCACATACGTCAGCGCTGTACTCCTCCCAAACGGAAGTACGTCACTCGCAGGTGATCTTTCACCCAGGTGTCTCGTTGGGTCTTAAAATGCACTGCTGCTGCCAGCGAAAATGCAGCGAACAGTAAATGCTGTTTTTTGTAGCAACCGCATACACCAAGGTGTGTTCCGTTTCAATTACCCCGGAAATGAGGTAAAATATATTTGCATTTTGGGCGGGAGTAGAAAGAGCGGATTGATATTCGATTCAAGACGCATTTATGTGGCCTGATGTAAATGGAACAGTTTTAACAAATCAGATAGCTATCGGATCAGAGAAAAACACATGAAGTGACCAGGTGTAAAAAGGCCCTTAGTAAATATCACCTGTGACATCAGGAGATTATCAGTGAGAGTGAGTTATGACGTACCTGAGCACTACAAAATCCCTGCTAGGGTGCGGGGGCATGCGGTTCAGAACGTATTGGAAGATCTCAGTCTGCTTGTCAAGCACTTCACACACTCTCCACTGCAGCAGATCAACATCCCACAGGTGGCGCTCTCGCAGTATGCGGTTCAACACTACAGATGGAGGAGCCTCCACCTCCACTGAGACACGCCAACGCCGCAATGGGTTCCCATCACCTACCTGCAGGGCAACAGGACATTTCACACACATAACCTTGAGTAGTGATTCAGTGACTCGGTGAATCAATACTTAACCTTGTCTGCTAACCAAAAAGTCTGTACACAGTGAATCAGTCAAACAATCCACTTAGCCTTGATCTAGAAAAACATCTGTAATTCAGTGACTTATTGAATCAATACAAAGCCTCAATCAATAAATCGTTCAATCAATATAAAGATGTTTTGCTACCAAAACAACAGTGAAGCAGTGAATCAGTTCTAAGCCTTGTACTCGCTACTAATAAATCAGTAAAAATAAATAAATAAATAAATAAAAATATCAGATATTCAAGGAATCATTCAATCAATACTCAGCCATGTCTAATTTAACATAAAATCTGTGATTCAGAGAATCAATCAATCAGTACTAAGCCTTGTTTTGAGTACTAAACATCAGAGATTCATGAAATCAGTGGATCAATGTTTAACTGTGTTTTTAACCAAAAATCATCAAATTAGTAAATCAAATCTAGCCTTGTACTTGGTACTAATCAGTCAGTAATTCAGAGAATCAGTGAATCAAAATGTAGCCTTGTTTTGACTACAAAAAATCTGAGATTCAAAGAATCAGTGAATCAATACTGATTCCTTAGCCTTCTTCTTATCAGAAAATCAGTGATTTTGCAAATGCTTTTTCTGCTAAAAAAATAACTATAGCCTCATATAACTGACTTATATTTGAGGTAAAAAAAAATCTAGACTCAGCTTTTTCAGCTACCCTCTTATCTGTGACCCCTAAAGGGAGTATACTAAGCCAGAACAAACATGCCCGAGTCTCCATCCCTACCTTTTTGTATGCGAGTTCAGTGTTGTCGGAGCTTTGGCAGGACACCCAGCCCTTGGCTTTGTCTCGTGCCTCCTTGAGCAGAACTTGAAGTCGGGACTCTAAGTGCACAGGCCAGGAGCCTTCGTCCTCTTCTTCTTCATTGTGCTGCTGCTGCTGCTTACACAAGTCCTCCAGCGTCGGGGCCTGAAGGTCAGCCTCCACGTACGAGTTCCTCGACTGAGTCACCATTTCATGGGGAATCTGAGGGTGGGAGAGACAAAAAGCTATTTGTTTCCCAGAAATAACATCAAGTGTGGGTCATTCTGAGGGAAACATATTCATTTCTGTAGCTTAAAGGTCACACTGAATACCGAATACGTATTTATATTTGATAGACAAGATGGTTATTTGTTGCAAAAATTTTAATATGTAATAATATTAAAAATGTTAAATTTTCATGAGAATATTATAAGAAAGCAGGAGATTTAATTAAATATCAACGTAGCTTTCCTAACTATGCCTCCAGATAAAGTAGTTTTTCAAACTTCACCCCTTTTTCACTACATTGGTCAAGAACCTATTAGCCACATCCAAACAAATCAATGCCATGATCTGAGGAACCACAAGAACGAGACAGACAGAGAAAGAACGAGCTCACCTCAAATAGCCGGTTACACTCTGTGATCATATGTGCCAAGCCTTGTGTGGCGGCCAGGTTCTCATTCAAGTCCTTTTGGTCAGGTCTTCCCGTGGCGTATTTCTTTTGCATGGTTCTTTAAAGAAGCAAAAGCAGAACTTTGATTTTTAATAAACTCAAATAACTATGGAACGCCATTTGATAGCAATATTAAATACATAAAAGTCCATAAAAGCTTTTAAAGTCCACCAAAATTCAACCAAAACACATCTGAGGAAATAGCATCTTAATGGAAATATTGTTTATCTCGAGGCCTGAAACTATAGGCAGGTTTTGTTATAGGAAACCATAACAAATATTACCACCCTGTTTCCATCAAATCCACTCAACAATAATCTGGCAACTCTTGGAGCTGTAAGCTACATACAAGTAAATTTTAATCATCTGAATAGCACACACACACGCACAGGTTTCTATGTAACCTGAATACAAGAACCTTTCCCCATGTAACCCACCTTGGAGAGAGATTTTCCTTCTTCAGGATATTGAGGTGAAAAAGGGAGGGTGCTAAACAGACGGCGATATTCATGGGTGTCATCTGATTCTCCTGCACAGAGGAAGTAACATCACTGAGGAAGCACAGCAAGGTTTGCAGGACTTCTCTGTTCTCATCGGACATCAGCATGATGGCTGCCTGGACTGCCTGCAACCGCTGGTCCTTAGGCACGTCTACAAAGATATAAAGAAAACAAAATATATATTTCGATCATGGTAAATGCAGGTTGTTTGTTAGTGAATACTACATGAATAAGTTCATTTCCTTACATTGGTAAATATGAAGGAAAGTTTCTCCCAGTTTGCTGGTGAGGAGTGGCTCAGGAAGATCTCTGAAGAACTGCTTGACCATGTCGGCCACATCGTAGGCGGACTGGTCCTCATAATTCACATCCTCCGGAGAGTTCTCGTTCATCTGCCTGAGAGCCTGGATGCGAGATTTCACTCCAGACTTGCGGAAAAGTCCCACCTAGAGATTTGATAAGACGCCGAATTAACGGTGAGACCAGCGATCTCATACAACATACTGTATGCGTGCGGCTCTTAAAAATAGTTTTAGCAAAAACTGTGTATTTCTGCCTTAGCAACTTTAAGAAACCTTAAATATATTTCACCAAAACAATATGGCAATGTTTTTGTGTTTCTCTTAATTTTACGCAGGCTTCAAACAGCAAGTAAGAAGCTAGTTTAACAAAAAGTAGTAAAAACAGAAAAAAAAAAAACTACAGTAGCTATGTGTGATTTTCTCTTGCAGGGAATGTTACACTTTGTCATGTATGCCATGTGTTGAACAAAACTGACAATAGCTTAATCAATTCAGTTTGCAATCAGATTCTGTCTGTCAAATGACCTACACTGCTCAAGCACTGCACAACAGCTGTAAACTAGAACGTACATTTCCTGTAGAAAATGTGAATGGTGCTTGCACATGGCAAATCCCGGAGGCTAGTCGAGACGAGCATGTGAAGTCATCTGAATACTCATGAGGAAGTTTTCCTCATTGTGCTGAGTGTTTTGGTATGTCACATGTCCATGTTGTGCTAATTTTTTATATTCATGTGACATCACGTGACATCACGTGACGTCATAAAAATACCCGTGAGGAAGTTCCCCTCATTGTTCTGAGTGTTTTGATATGTCACACGTCCATATTTTAAAAAGTTTTTTGATTTTGCATATTTTGGGGGCGGGGCACAACCGGAAGGCCAGTCGGTACACCAATTTAAATTGTTGTTCAGAGTATCACCCTAAAGGAGCTGGCCGAGTCTGGTGTAGATAGTTCAAAAGCTTGCCGAGTTATAAACCTCCAAGTTTATAATGAGAGTCTATGGGAAAAAAGTACCGGTACTCGGATCCCTTATAAAAGTCATAGCACACCTCTCCTCAATGAGCCGGTCAATTTGACACGTCATTCATGGGTCTAGGACAAAAGCTACGGGACAAGTTACGCGCCGAAGTTTTGTCCGGCACAATAGTAATAATGTTGCTTTGCAAGCACCATTAATAAGATTTTCTCCCATTTCACTTTTGGTACCAGATTTAAGAATGCTTGTACTTTACTTCTGGTTGACACTGTACACATATCACAAGGTGAAAGGTTTTCCCAGACTACCGCATATATTTCGAGATATTGTTGGGCTGGATGGAGTATGAATTTAAACAAAGTGTGTTAACAAACCTGGTCAAGACACTGGCTCCTGAGGTAGCGTAGAGCCTGCTGGAGGCCCAGAGGTAGAGGCTGACCGAAGCGCTGGACGTGCACGATGAGAGGAACACCAAACACGTTCTTATCTTTATAATCAGGAACTTTCATCCGCTTCATGAACTTTGGCACTGACCTGCATCACAGAGCATGGTTTCATAAATTGATGCATTTCAAATTCCACTTTACTACAACAAAAAGATACCAGAGATCTCTTGATATGTTCTTATTATTGTTTTTCCTCATCTTTCAGCAGAACCAATGTACTACCAAATCTTAACATTTTACAAATCCAAATTCTTACCAGGTCCAGCCATGCTTGTTAGACAGTGAGTACTTTTCCATGATGGCGGTGAGGCGCAGTAGAGAGAACCTCTGCAGGAGGCTGAGCTGTCCAGCTGACTGGTTGGTGATCTGTAGAGAAGCCATTGAATGGCTGAGGCGGTTGGAGATCTGGAAACTCGGCCATCGCAAACTGAATACAGAACGGGAATTTAATTTTAGTATAATTTTAGAAGCTGTGGTGGAAGGTGGTATCATACAGATGGACAATACATTCCAAACTTTATAATCACAGAGGTGGACCAGAGATCATTTCCTGTAACCACACCCACATTTGAGAACACTTTGAGAACACATTAAAAAATTCTAGAAAATGTGTATGTAGAATTTCCATCACCCTCCTGCTCCTTTAACCATCAAAAGGAGCCCTAGAAAAGTACCTAGAAGATAGGTACCCTTAGTTATCCAAATAACCCATTTGAAACCCTGCTTTTTTAGTTTGTTTTCATTTCCCTTCTTCAGACTTGGAGCTCTTTGCCCTGAGGTTCCAGTATGTTTAGTGACAACTCTTTTGAGCCCAGAAGCAGTCTAAGGAACCTTTGCCCTTTTGAAAGTTATAGTCTTGGGTGCACGTCCACATGTGTGGGAGCCACCTTCCCTCACTGCAGCATATTGAGTTATACTGTATGGTTGGTTCAGCTTTACCTTCCTCTTTCAAGTTTTGTGACGATGGTCAAAGGTAACCGGAGGAGATGCGACATCTTAGTGAAGTGTAAAACAAACGTTTTATTGGAAAGTACTTAGCTCATCATTGTGGTATAAGTGCACCCACTGAGAGCATTCTGAATCGCCTGCCTACAAAAACGTCTTATAAGAGAGCAGCTCCTTGATTGCAGGTATTCCGATAAGTGGACAAGCCATGCATATAGACATTGCTGTTACAAACATTCATTCATTCATTCATTCATTCATCTTCTAACACTTATCCGAACTACCTCGGGTCACAGGGAGCCTGTGCCTATCTCAGGCGTCATCGGGCATCAAGGCAGGATGCACACTGGACGGAGTGCCAACCCATCGCAGGGCACACACACTCATTCACTCATGCAATCACACACTACGGACAATTTTCCAGAGATGCCAATCAACCTACCATGCATGTCTTTGGACCGGGGGAGGAAACCGGAGTACCCGGAGGAAACCCCAGAGGCACGGGGAGAACATGCAAACTCCACACACACAATGCGGAGGCGGGAATCGAACCCCCAACCCTGGAGGTGTGAGGCGAACATGCTAACCACTAAGCCACCGTGCCCCCCCGTTACAAACATTGCCTTTCCATTTTGGTACCAAAGTTAAATACCAAAAACAGCAAACAGAATGTAGTGCCTACCATATTGCAAGTACATTAGAATTTTATGTAATTGCTAAACTGATCCATGGTTCAAAAGAAATTGTACATGTAATCAAACCATCCCCCAAACAAGCCCAGAATCAGTACTGGATTGGAAACAAGTTTGAAAATGCTCAAAGAATGTTATTTTAATATGTGTAGTTGAAGAACTGAACCAGTATCAGTAAATCCAAACCAGTTTTAAAAATACATTCAAAGCTCTAAATCTTACCGATTTGGCCTGGTGAGGGAAGCTCCAACTCCAGAGTCTCTCCTCTCTCTAATTCCTGTAGATTCAGTTTCATTAAGTGAAACACCATCCCTGTCCCCATCACTGGGAGTAACCTTCCCCTCCAGCACAGAGTGACCCTCCAAATCTAGCGTGATGTGACTCGAGGACTGCATGTTCACCTGACTTTTCCCATCCTGCTCCACCATGCTCTTTGCCACACTATCTCCTGTAGGCAAAACATTCTTGGACCAGTGATCTACAATCTGCTGCAGGCCATTCACATGCTGTAGAATATCATCCAAGTGAGGGAACAAGTCCTCATTTTTTAAATCGATGAGGTCTCCGGTGCTGGCATAGAGGTGTGAGCCAGGCACATTGTCGTAGATGCTGATGCGGCTGCCACGTGAGCAGCATTGTGTAACAGGTCTCTGCTCTTTTATGCTTGGCTGACGCTGGGCTTCAGAAACCCTGTTGAGAGGTACAGCTGTGGGTGAGAGACTCTCAATGGAAAGAGCTTTGGGGAAGGTTCCAGGCTTGTGGTCTTTCGGGATGTGCACTACCAGATCTTCGTAAGAGCGGAATTCATTGCGTTTACCCTGAACAATTCCGGAGAAGACATCCAGGTCATCCAAATACATGCCACTGCGCTTGTGCTCAGCACGATGGGCTTTGCGTTCCTTCAGACTTGGAGTACTGACGGTGCTTCCCCCAGATTGGCTGCTGCTACCTTCGCTGCTCGAGTGTGAATTCAAGACACCATGGCCATTAATCTCCACACACTGGAGAGCCTTCAAGGCCTGAGGTTCATGCTGAAGAGTAGGGGCACTGATCACCAAAGTCTTGCACCCATTTTCTGCTCCCTCACGTGACCGCAGAGTCTCCATGCGTCGCAGGAAGTCCTTGGCCCGTGTCCGGCCCAGCTTGCCATGCTTGACAGGAAGTGAGGAGTAGCTAGGATGGTCTGAGGAAAGATGGCCAGTCCCTAGCTTGGGCATGGCACTTGAGTCTGAGCAGGCACGGCGTGAGCTGTCTGAGTCGTCTGCACTGTGAGCTTGGACTCCTGTGCTTCCACTGCTGCTTTCGCTGTGCAAAGATGAGACGTCAGGTTCGCTAAGGTCTGTCAGGACACTCTCGCTGCTGGGTGTGGCCCGAAGAACTGACTCCTCCCCTGGCTCTCTGGGCCCCGCCTCATCAAGGAGACGGGACCAGCGACGACTGCTCCATTCAAAGGTCCATTTGTCACTAATTGCAAACAGGTCATCAGAATCCGAGTCCTCGCTCTGCTGGAACAAGTAAGTGCCGATATTAACATGTACACTTAAAACCAATTAAGACCTAGAAGACAATTTGAAAATGAAATCATTTTAAACCTTCTCAAGATGTTATACTTAAAACTGTCTTAGAATTAATTTAGGAAGGACATAATAATTTGTGGTAGATGCTTTTGCTTTAGATCACAAATATCCAGTTGATTTCAGAGATCTGCAAAGATGGAAGTAAATCACACTGATGACCATTTTTGTGGGTTAACACAAAGACAGTGTAGACAAATTAAATGAAAAATTTAACACAATGTATGTTTCCTTACTCAAAGGAAATACACCTAGAAGCTCCTTCTATTCCATATATATTCCATTCCAATGGCCTGAAGGCCAAATGAAAGGTCAAATGAAAATGAAGCTATGATGGAAAACAACTCCACAAATGAAGCAATAAATTAAATGAAAATTAAACCTATTATTAAGATAGCTAAACTGTAAAACAAGTACCATGCATGGACTTTCCTTACAGTATATTTTGTCAATGTAAAACAAATCTCTGTCATTTAAAAAGAAGAACAATATGCTCAAGGGTATTATGTTAGAGAAAATGCCCTGATCATCTCCCACCACACAATGTTAGATTATCAAATATCACAGAATCTATATTGTGAGGATGAAAGTGCATGTGGAAACTGAAGGAAATGGAATGTGGTTCTTTAAATATGCAAAAATAGCTTTTCTACTTGCATAATAACCAGAAAATTTGAAGCTTGTGTAGCTATGTGAAATATATAGAGTTAACAAAAAAATCCAGTTACACTTACCTTCTTTTTGGGGAGATTCACGTCCAGTTTCATAGAGGCACACTTGTTTAACGTGTTCAGTCGTCTGTACAAGAAAGAAAGAAATGAAGAAAATAAATGCTTAAAAAATAGCTTGATGTTAGCGTAGATCTTCTTGAAATGAAAGCCTTTGTTGCTATACATGAGCTAACAGCAGTAGTGAGATAACTGTTCCTGAGTTAATCAGATAAAGAGCTCGGTCTCTTCCTGCCCAAACACTAGCTCTGGCTAGCAGTAAACCCAATTATTTATATAAATGAGCGCCATGTGCTAGTTCTAATTGGTAGAGTCCATTGAGCAGCAGCTGTCCAGCTAGAGCAAATAAGGCGCTACAATATGGTGCTTCAAACTTATTCAGTACAGACTATCGCTGATAGACCTGTACTTCTCCAGAGTGAGCAAAAAGGGCAAAGTCAATACTCTGGACCCCTCACATCCAGCACACTCCCTCTTTGAACTGTTGCCATCTGGCTGACGCTACAGAGCCCTGAGCACCAAAACGACCAGACATAGGAACAGTTTCTTCCCTCAGGCCATCCATCTGATGAACAATTAACACCATGGAACACACAACACCTAATTGCACATTTCACACTTGCACATTTGTACTATGTATACCTCAATTTGCACATTTTCATACGTGCACACCTTTACATACATACATACAGTACATACATATTGTCTATACTGTTTACTGTTTACTTCAATTGCACATTTCACAATTGCACGTGTACATTCAAATTGTATATCGTCGCTGTCGGGCGGAAACCTCGTAAGTCCAAATTTGGTCAATTTCATATTTTTTCACATGTCTTCAAATGTCTTCAAAAAAATTGGCTCAAAGAAAAAAAATCTTGACCCCCGCTAGTTCTGGTGCTCGTCTGAGGACAGGAATTTAGCGCAAGACAATCCACTGCAACACGGACTAAACCCTGTGCACTGCAGATAAGGTACGACGTTTTTTTAATTTCCTGAAAAATAACGGTTTTGGAGATACGAGGATTCTGCCCGACAGCGACGATATATTGTATACAGTACTTCAATTGCACATTTCTCACACTTGCAAATTTGTACATACAAATTGCCTATATTGTATATGTATATTTCAACTGCACATTTCACACCTGTAATTATACATAGTGTAACAGAATGACAAGTACATACAATTTCCTCTATACTGTATATGTCATTCTGTTACACTGTGGAGCTTCTGTCACTAAAACAAATTCCTCGCATGTGAAAACATGCCTGGCAATAAAGCTGATTCTGATTCTGATTCTGATTCTGATTCCTTTTTCTAAAGACCTGGAAACATTCTCTCTCTATAGCCAAAGTTTTCATGAATGCGCTTATTTAAATGCAGTATAGTTTCATATATGATGAATGCTGCATATAAATGGTCAGAAATGGAAAAAAGTGTAGAAGAGATGTTTAATTAACATTAATGGGATGAATCTCTTAGTTTCTGTCCAGACAAAGTGTTTGCACTCTTTCAGTATCATGTTAATGTAATCTTTTTGAGAAAGAAAAGTGAGAGCCTGACTAGAGAACAATGGTATACAGCTACTAGACCGTAATATAAAACAACACATTTTAATGTAATTAATTTATATTAATATTTTCATAATTAATGAATTAATATTGTAATAGTATTAATAATATAATACTGTAATAAATGGTACATAGAGAGCCTTGGTCTCTTGGAGCTTAGCTGCATTGGAGCTGTATTAATAGCTACTGAAATCAACAGCAGTAAAGATGACGCATTCCACACAAAGGGCACGTGTAAGGAAACAGAGGTGAGCAAGATTTATAGGATGTTGATTACGGCTTTAATGACAAATTATTGTTTGGAATCAAATTCCTGACTCTTTGATGACAGTGAAGCCCTAAAACAATGCAGACAAAAGGCAGTGTAAATGAGATATAATGCTATAGGAGCAGGGACCAGTGTAAACTTTTAAGCCAAAGATAAAAAAAAATACTTATTTAGGAAAAACAAGATTTGTGAAATAAACAGAATCCTAAAATAAGGTGTGCAAACTAGGGATGCACTGATACCACTTTTTCTCTTCCGATCCAATTCCGATACTGGCCGATACCGATCCGATATCTGTGTTCTTTTCTACCTTTAAAACTAAAGAATCTATACAACTCGCTTAGTTATTAAGATTTATTTGTTTCTGGCAAAGAAATACAAAAATGCCCTTATTACTGGATGAAAAATGAAAACACAAGAAACCTTTAAAAAGTATTAATGCAGTAGCAAACAGTACTTTTAACAGTTAGTGGTATAACAATCTAAACCATATATACTGCAATTATTAAATTACATTATTTTCTGAAGAAAAGGAAATATTTTAAAGTGAATCTTAAATTAGAACTCTTGAAACATAATGCAAAATGTATTAAACAGTAAACCTTGCACCCAAATGAGCGACATGTTTAACGCGCTGAGGTAAATAAAAAGGGCGCCTGCTAAACTTGTCTGTCTGTCACAGGCGGTTGTGCAACATATTTCCTATAGAATTTATTATATTTATTTACATTAATGTAATTTAACATATAAATGTATTTTTCTTATAAGTTTAAGCAATAGTCTATGATGTTTGGGCGTCGGAAGTAAATAAAAAGTGGGCGTGTCCTGTCCCACCCACATATAATGGTTCCGACACACATGGATTTCAGGAAGCAGGAGTGTGGTCAATGCTGTAGGTAAAACGCGGAATGGAGTGTAATTTATTAGGGCATTCCTCAAGCAGAATGGATTCGACTCTAAAAAGTAATAAAAAATAAAAAAGACATATGCGCTGAATAGAGACGGTAAAAGTAGGTGGGTCCAATATTATTGGTCTTAAAAAGTGGGTGTGTCCTGTCCCACACACATATAATGGTCTCAACGCCCATGACCACGGTTATCGGATTAGGATCGGTCACGCACCACCGATACCCGATCCACTAAAAATGTTGGATCGGCGTCGATACCGATCCAAAATATCGGATCGGTACATCCCTAGTGCAAACACTCGTCTTGTTCCCTGTAAAGCTTTTATAGATGGAGGATCTTAATTTTCTTCTCTTTTTTTTTTTTTTGCAACAAATTATTTGAAAAATTATAGATGAAAAAGATAAATTATAAAAAAACGAAAAGATTAGTTCATGATTCTAAACAGATTGAAACAATACAAGATTATTCAGCTAACTGTCAGTGTTGCACATTTTTATTATGTTATTTTATTTTTAGATTACATGTAGAAATGTGGAAACATGTAAAACTTGCAGTATTCTTAGTAAGCTTATTTTCTGAAAATAAAAACACTAGTTGTCCAAGCTGGATATGAATTTATTTCAAAATATTCTTTATTCCAATATGTTCCTTACATTTACATAAGTGCTGTTGCGTTTATGAAAATCCAGTTATTTGGGAAAAACGTTACTATCCTACGAGAGCTACTGAGAAAACAAAGGAAGACTCGAAACCAAAAATCTGACAAGTAAGACTAGTCATTTTATTAGAACAAAAATAATGGCGCCCTTCAAAAAGAGTGCTGTATTATAGCTAGAGCACCCGGAAGACTTGGTGCAGGCTGCAGTTAAGAGGCGCATTTTTTACCCTTTTGTTGTTTTCTGTGAGATTTATCTTCTATGGAGTTTTGTAGGCATGGCTAACTAAGTCACATTATACTATACTATATACTACAGCTTAAAGTTCATCATTAAATTACTGTGGATTACTATGGATAGAATTAATATTAATTCTTTATACTACTCATTATGTTTACCTTCTGTCTATGTTTATGTTCTGTAAAGCTGCTTTGAGACAATGTCCATTGTAAAAAGCGCTATACAAATAAACTTGAATTGAATTGAATACGGTACAATGCTAACACCCTAAAAAGAGCTGTGGGTATGATTCATTAGACAGCCTAAAGACTGCACATGTCGAAAACTGTTTACACTCAAGTCTCAATCACTGAACAGAAAAAAAATCAAATGGAATCAAATGGAAGTTCCTGTTAACCCACTTAGCATCGCATGGCTCTATAGTGTACAATTCTACAAAAGATATCATCAATGATTGTAAGTCTGGTTCCTTTCAAGGTTTCTTCCTCATGCCATCTCAGGGAATTTTTTTATTCCTTTTTTTTCTTATTAGGTATACATTTAAAAGAATAATAATAAAAATAAAAACCTATATCCAGCTTTCTATATAGCTGATTTGTGAGAATGTGTTAAAAAATGCTATATAAGTAAAACTGAATTGAATTGACCTGTGATGTAAATGTGCTTAAGTACAAAAAATATATATATCGGCTTTCATTAAACTTTTGTAACTGTTGCAAGAATTTTTAGACTGGTTTTGACTTGGACAACAAACTTAAGTAGTTATACTCCAGTGGATGGTATTTAGACTACGTGTAAAAAAAGCATGTAACAAGTCATAGTGCAATTCAGTGTTGAGTACACACACACACATACACACACACACACATACACATACACACACATACACACACACACACACAGACAGACACACACACAGACACACACACACAGACACACACACACATATACACACACACACATATACACACACACATACACACACACATACAGACACACATACAGACACACACACACACAGACAGACACACACATACACACACAGACACACACACAGACAGACACACACACATACACACACACAGACACACAGACACAGACACACACACAGACAGACACACACATATACACACACATACACACACAGAAGCTGAAAACTAGTTATAATATCTAAAGATCAGGTCACTTGCCAGCAAATTAAAGCGCTACTGACCCAGACACTTAAACACTGTGTGATAGAGGAGATCTTTCAATATTATACACACTGCAATGAAGCTGTTGCTTCCCTGAAGATTTGAAAAAGAAGTGAAAAGTCACGGTGAATGAAGGCGAGAGGCAGGAGGTAGAGGCATTGTTTGGTTACAACGGTGAGCTGGTTTGGAATTTCGATGAGTTGCTTAAGGGTTGTTTAGAGTTGGAGCGGAGCGAGTGGTGTGAAGTGCGTCTCACTCTCCTGCCCCGTGCTTTCCTACCGTGCCCGTCTCCATGACGACCAGAATCGCTTGACTCTTTCTGTTCAAATTGACATGTACCCACACCTACATCAGTGAATAAAGCATGAGAAGCTCAGCCCATAGGTATCTGAATCACTTTTGACCCTTCAGTGTGGAATCGGTGTGTAGAATCAATCACGAGATAAGCGCTTCAATTAAAATAATAAAACAAAATAAATGTGGGTCTGTCTATAGCTTTCTTTCTCTCTCTCCTTTCTCTCTCCCCATATGTCTGTCTGTCTTTCTGGAAGTCTGTATCTTTCTTGTTTTCTCTCTCCTCTCTCTTTCTCCCCATTTGTCTGTCTGTCTCTCTGGAAGTCTGCCTATTATTATTATTATTATTATTATTATTATTATTCCTGTATTTATCTCCTCCTGCCTTTATCCTATATGTTCCCTCCTTTATTTAGACGCCATGGTTAATTGAGGAGAAGTAAAAGAGGTTAAGGCAAAATGAGGGTTGGCTCATTCATATATGTATATATAATTTCTCACCGGCATAAAGGCTCGACGAGGTCTTTATCCAAGAAGTCGTGATCTTTCTTCACAGGAGTTATGTCGATGGGAAACTGTGAGTCTACAAAGAAATATCAAAATTTAGTTTACCAAATATTACAGTGCATAATATACCTGCTGTTTCTCCTTCTTATAATGAGCTATTGTTTTTAAAAATAGTATGACATTTAATGTTTTTGCAGGTTCACATTAAAAACAGAGGCAGTGAGATTTTCAAGTAAAAAGCAAAAGAAAACAGAAATCACAGCATTCTTTCTGCAAGAACTATTCGTTCCAAACCCCACAGAGCAGCTAAGTTGTTTTGAAAATCTACGATAATTAAAAAAGGCAAGGTTTGCCCCCTGACACCCCCCCCCCCCATCCCCACCACAAAAACAAAAAAAAAAGGTTGGACCTGGTGCAAGCATTAAATGTTACTCAAAAACTACGACGCCAAGCTTGTGTAACAGCAAGGCCAGATCCAGACTCTACTAAAAACTAACATTCCATGGGTGCAATTAAGTCTTTCTTTTTACTCTCTAGGAAAACAGCACTGCCTTTCACATTAAAGAAAAACCACAGCCAGGCCATGCTAACAGCAGAGACTCAACTCAGTGCATCGTTTCTATATGTAGAAACATTTCTATAATCATTGTCTGCCTGTCTGACTGGCTCTTTGTCTGTCTGTCAGTCTGCCTGTCTCTCTGACTGTCTGGTCTGTCTACCTGTCTCTATCAATGTGTGCCTGTCTGTCTGGTTTTTCTGTCTGCCTGTCTGTCTGTCTGTCTGTCTGTCTTTCTGTCTGTATCACTGTCTGTCTTTCTGTCTGTCTGTATCACTGTCTGTCTCTCTGGTCTCTCTGTCTGTCTGGTCTCTCTCTGTCTGTCTATCACTGTCTGTCTCTCTGGTCTCTCTGTCTGTCTGTATCACTGTCTGTATCACTGTCTGTCTGTATCACTGTCTGTCGGTCTGTCTGTCTGTCTCTGTCTGTTTGTCTGTCTGTCTGGTCTTTCTGTCTGCCTGTATCACTGTCTGTCTGGTCTCTCTCTGTCTGTATCACTGTCTGTATCACTGTCTGTCTGTATCACTGTCTGTCTGTATCACTGTCTGTCTGTCTGTCTGTCTGGCTCTTTGTCTGTCTCTCTGTCTGTCTGTCTGTCTGTCTGTATCACTGTCTCTCTGTCTGTCTGGCTCTTTGTCTGTCTCTCTGTCTGTCTGTCTGTCTGTCTGTCTGTCTGTCTTTGTCACTGTCTGGCTGGTTCTTTGTCTGTCAGTCTGTCTGTCTCTCTGTCTGTCTGTCTGTATCACTGTCCATCTGACAGTCTGCCTGTCTCTTTATCTTCCTGTTCTCTCTGTCTGGTCTGACATATATAGAAATAAAGATATCAACTTTATATTTTTTTGTAAATTAGATGTAAGATTTTTAAGATTACTGATTGTAACAAGTGCTGACTCATTCCATAAATATTTATTATTACACTGGAATTATGCGTGTAACTTGTTACTAAAGTACTTCTGACCAATCAGATTTGAGAATTCAGCAGCGCTCTGGTTACAAAAGCATTTTAGATGTAAAATTCATTACAATCTATTTTCTTTTTCTCTTCACATAGACAGACAAGTCATAAAGGTTTCTGAGCGGAAGACCGTGTTTTTACAGCGCTGATGAAACGAGGTTGTTCCCATGCCCTTTCTCTTTAAGTGTAGCCTACTGTAGGATGTTTGGATTGTAACTTTAAACTCAAACAAGTCACACTGACCAAACTGTCTGTCCTCCTGTCTGTCAGCGCTAAGTTTCTTTAAAAGACTTTCGAGATCATTAAAAGACAACATTACTCCTTACTCCTTTTTCCAGACCCGAGCCAACAGCTGAACAAATGAAACAGCAATGAGTCACAAAGCTCAAAGTGAATAAATGAGCTCAAGTCCCTGTTAAACGTTCGAGTTTCTCTAAAACAACTTCCAAAACGATCGGTGTTGGTCTAAAATTAGGCTCTTTGTGAGTCGGTGACGCCACGCAGCCCGTCGAGAGGCAGAATGTGGTCGCTCTGAGGGTTCTGTAAAGTAAATGTGTGTACAGTATGGCTTTACTTTTAGGGTGTAAAAACTTCTGAAGTATTTGCAGAGGATTACCTTCAAAAAGCTGCGCGTACTGCGGGAAACCTGCAGCTCGGAGCCACTCGCAAGCTTCCTTCGCTTCGATCTCTGCAACAGAAATAACATCGTTTAGATTTATATGCAACATTTGATTGTAAAGCTGCTATTTTTCCATCTTTGTCATTCGTACATCTTTTCATTTGCAGTGGGATTAAAAGCAAATTCATGATCTCACATCTATTTTAAATATTGATTTATTTTTATTTTAACTGGCTTCATTATAGAATAGAACAGGGGGCAAAGAAGCCTTTATTATCGCCACATATACATTACAGCACAGTGGAATTCTTTTCTTCACATACCCCAACTGAGGAGGTTGGGGTCAGAGTGCAGGGGCAGCTATGATACAGCGCCCCTGGAGCAGGGAGGGTTGAGGGCCTTGCTCAATGGCCCAGCAGTGGCAGCTTGGCTCTGCTGGGCCTTGAACCCCGACCCATCCCAGAGCCTTAACCAGTGGAGCCACCACTGACATTATCATTTAAGCTGGTTTTGTTGATAAAAATGTCAAGTTCTCAGACATAGTACCTGAGAACACCTGTTGACTGCTGTTGACATGAATTTATGACACTTTGATATAACGTGTTTGTTACAAAGTGTTATAACACTTTGATATAGCATGTTATGGCACTCATAAGTACTATTATGCTGCATAAGTAAATTATGCTACATCATGAGAACATCATGACATCAGAGTGACAAAACAAACGCTCACAAGATAAAAGAAATCTTTAAAACTGCTCATAGGAAAAAATATAAAGTGGTCATTAGGGTGTCATAACATTGTTATAATATTTCATAAACATCCAATTAGCAAAACGATGATTTTTTTTTTTTAGGCTACCATGCAGTATAGGTTGCTACAGCATAATTCATAATCACTCTCTAAACCTTCACTACAGCCATATTAAAATGTGTTATAACAACCTTATGTCACTTGACACAAGAGGTACATCACCCTAATAGGTAAACTAATTAAAGCACTATCTATGACAGCTGCCGTGCCTGTGCTAATAAGGCTGTATACATGTTTATGTAGCATTATCATTAAGTCGTTAATTGCTTATGTAGAGGTTACGTTTCCATATTATAATCCCAGCCTTAAGCAAAGTGTTACTAATATTGTTTTCCAGACGGTAAACAGACAGTCGGAAGCATCTGATAAGTTGGAATCAAAACCACGTCTACCACGAGGTGTCAAAAAACTACGTTCACATTTCACATAAATAAATAACTCGCTTGCTGAAGTTACCTCTTTAGCCTCAGTAAGTTTAGTTAGTAATACTTAAGGCTGTTATTAATATGAATATATAACCTCTGTTATGTAACAGAAGTACTTTATGACTATGGTAAGCCTTAATCTTGTGAGACTTGTCGCATAAGAGGACGTTTTTATAATCTGCTTTCATTTCAACCAACAAACAGAAACAAATCTCAATTGTAAAATTGCAAAATAACAAAAACAAACAAAAAAAAAAACTGATAGCTAAATTATCTATTTAATGTTTGACATATATATGTATATATTTTACATTAAAAGCCTAAGAACTAACATGTGATTCAAAACTTACACTCATTAATACATTGTTTAATTTAGGTTTAGGTAGAAAATTCTCACCCCAAGAAGAAAAAAAAAACCAAAGGCTGCAAAAGCAGTAACGGTGTTGGTCCCAAAAGTGACCCATTGGCTGCTAGTGTCAACTAGGGTTACGTCATTCCTTAGTGTACAAAGTTATCCAAGTGTTTTAGATACAAACACACACAGAAACAGCGGTATATTCCAGGTCTCTGAACAATACGTCGTAAAACACGACATCTACTGTTGCTGGAGAAAAGCGACTCTTAATAATACAGTTCCGCTTTACGTCATCGGATATCAACAGTCATCAAACGAGGTTGGTTTTTCCAAAACATTTCATCATGCTGTGATGGAAACTTCTCCTCGTCCTTTTAAACCGACCTCTTCAGATTCTCCAAACAAGATTTTTCATTACTGAGAACAGAGTCGACTTGTGATGACTCCTGTTCTCCCGCGAAAGGCCGGCTGTCCTGACTATTTTTAGTTCCGAGTTCTGAGATCTGGTCTGTTTTTCTTTCTCCTTGTCACTGTGTGAATACACACTGATTTGTGGTTGGACAAAGTGTTTAAGATCCTGTAGATAACACGCAGATATCTTCTGGGATATATCTGTTACTCTTTAAAACTATAGGCACTATTATTACAGACGCTTTCCCAGGAGACACCGATTGACGCACCAAAAAGGTCTTTGTCACACCTATTATGAGCAATGAATTCCGTAGCGAATATAAAAAAAAAAAACAATGGCTGCTTTGAGCTTGTTTTAGCATTGTAGTGCGAGAAAGTGAGTCAGATGAGTCTTGAATATACATAAGAGTAAACTGTGCTTACTCAGTAAACCACCTGAACAAAAGCAAACAAAATTATCTGTCTGTTAAACATGTAATGTCATGTCTCACTCTACAGTGATGGTTAATATGAAGCTCATATGAAAGTAGACAAACAGGAATTTAAGAATTTGTAGTGTTTCATAAAGATTTCTGTTTTTTCCTAGAATACTAGGAGCAATATGTTCATAGAAAAGTTTGAAACACAAATGTTTCAAAGTACCTTCACAGTAAATGTTGATATCAAAAGCATTTCTGCTCTTTCAGATGGGGATGCACTTATTTCCAGGGATTTCAGTACAGTGTAACAGATATTGCGTCATCGGGTAGGCGTGGCCTATTTGATAATCTAGCCCTAACCCTAACCGTAGTTTTTGTTTTAGAATATAGGTTAATTGTAAGATAATAAAGCATAATAGATATAAAATATAAAATCTACCAGTATAACTGTTTTGTCCTTCATTATCCATCGTAGGTTTTTTTTGAAAGAGGGTGTTTTTCCAAGGGGGCACGGTGGCTTAGTGGTTAGCATGTTCGCCTCACACCTCCAGGGTCGGGGTTCGATTCCCGCCTCCGCCTTGTGTGTGTGGAGTTTGCATGTTCTCTCCGTGCCTCAGGGGTTTCCTCTGGGTACTCCAGTTTCCTCCCCCGGTCCAAAGACATGCATGGTAGGTTGATTGGCATCTCTGGAAAATTGTCCGTAGTGTGTGTGAATGCGTGAGTGAATGAGAGTGTGTGTGTGTGTGTGCCCTGTGATGGGTTGGCACTCCGTCCAGGGTGTATCCTGCCTTGATGCCCGATGACGCCTGAGATAGGCACAGGCTCCCCATGACCAGAGGTACTTCGGATAAGCGGTAGAAAATGAGTGAGTGAGTGAGTGTTTTTCCAAGACCTCCAGAAACACACCCACTTTACGTTGTGGTAACGAAACCCCTGGAATTTAGTGAATGCCCTTTCAGATCCCCGAAGAGCTTCTTCAGAAGCATCTAATGGCTCTTACTTAAAGCCAACGGTGTCCTGAGTAATTTTTTTTACCAGATTCACAGCCAGAATATCATTTGTTTGGTAAAAAGGGTTAAATCTTATCACATTTGCCTTTTTCTATTCAAGCTTTTTCAAAAAGGCAGATTTTAAGAAATTATGCTAGAACAAAACATATAAGAATTTATTACGGTGCATCATAAGTACTATTTCAGACACCATATTCACAGACATTACCTTGTTTTTTATTCAATTTATTACTTAAATCTAACATTCCCGCCTCACACCCAGAGTTACCTCGATCCCAGAATATCTTCTACAGATATATCAAAACATTGTCACGAGCTTGGACAGTTCCTTGCCAGACCACCAGAGGGGGTGCTGTCAGGTGTTTACTCGTCAGGTGTTTACAACGGCCCTTTCCTGTCCTACGTTCTGGCCATCTCACCTGTTCCTTCTTTACCTTGATTAGTTGCCTTATATATGCCTGTCTTGTTATCCTTGTTTTTTCTGTGAGACACTGTCATTCATATCAATGTTAAACTTGTTGTTGTTGTCGTAATGTGAGATGACGCAATGTCCAGGTTATGTTTTGTTTAATACGTAGGGTTTCTATGTCATAGTCATGTTTAAGTTCTGTTATATCTGCCATAACTTCGTCACCTCGCCATGGCAGCACCGTTCGAGATATCAAAAATCCCTTCGCAATTTAGCAAGTGCAATGTCTCGGCATCATGTTCACCACGTTTGATGTCACTCGCATGAATTCCCTAGGAGGAGTATTTAAAAGTTCACCCCATGCACTTATAAAACAATCCAAAATGGCCGACTTCCTGCTCCCTGCTTCCTGGCCGAGCTCATAGTTTAGAGCGCGAAAGTTGTTCGGGTCGATGAGATCTATATGCGTATTATTCTTCAATTTATTCATTCATTAATTCATTTATTCATTTTCAGGCTGGATCCAGAGCCTATCCACGGAATAGTGAGCATGAGGCAGGAAAACAACCTGGGGGAGGTCATCTCAGGACACCATGCACACACATATTTACAGCGCAGAATAAAAAGTTTATAGGAGGTGGGAGAAAGCTCTTGAAGCCAAAGGAAAATGTAGACATCCATGTAGAAAAAAAATGGCAAACTCCATACAGACAGTAATCCAAGATCAGCCTCGATCCAAGGTGCTGTGATGTGGCAGCATTCCAAACACCCCCAAATGATAGAGATCAATGCAGTGTTTGTTAAACAGGGACTTTACTTCAGGAGGCATTTTTGTTCCATGTAACAAATTTTTCCACCTTTCTGTTGTTTCATTAAGCTGGTTTGAGAAAACAATGTTCAAAGTCAAAACGTGGAGTAGAGCGATAAAGGAAACGGTGAGGAATGGGAAAAAGAGGAAGAGTGAAGCGGAAAGCTGAGCACAACAGCAACAACCAACAAAGCCTGGTAAAGACTTCTTCCTTTCTAATAATCTGGAGTAAATTACAATACAAGTCCGGTATCAAGTTAGTAAATTGCATACAGTATATGAAAAAATAAAAGACCGCTACAAGTACACACCAGTCCCAGCATCACCACAACCAACTCATCACCACATACCAACTCATCACCACAACCACACCTCCTAAACTTTACATAAAAGCGTTTTGGGAAAATAAAAATATACAAGGGAATAAACTACTCAGAGTGTTTACCACAGCTGGGCTCCAGCACTTAAACGCTTGCCTGGGATCTCATCCATCTTTTCCACAACATTATATATGACTATAAATGTATAGAATGTTCAAAAGGTGGGGGGGCACGGTGGCTTAGTGGTTAGCACATTTGCCTCACACCTCCAGGGTTGGGGGTTCGATTCCTGCCTCCGCCTTGTGTGTGTGGAGTTTGCATGTTCTCCCCGTGCCTCGGGGGTTTCCTCCGGGTACTCTGGTTTCCTCCCCCGGTCCAAAGACATGCATGGTAGGTTGATTGGCATCTCTGGAAAATTGTCCGTAGTGTGAGATTGAGTGAGTGAATGAGAGTGTGTGTGTGTGTGTGTGCCCTGCGATGGGTTGGCACTCCGTCCAGGGTGTATCCTGCCTTGATGCCTGATGACGCCTGAGATAGGCACAGGCTCCCCGTGACCCGAGAAGATCGGATAAGCGGTAGAAGATGAATGTTCAAAAGGTGTCAAAATTTTCATTGTTATTTTCAAACACTGTCATATTTTGTCGTGTCCGTGTTCAGCATTGAATGTCTTTGTCCACAGTGGTGGTTAATATGAAGCTCATATAAAAGTAGACTCTCAGGGTTTTAAGAATTTGTCATAAAAAGTCACAAGTATAACACTTCTGTGTTTATTTAACCTGCTAGGTACAATATCATTCATGGAAAATTCCAGAAAAAGTTTCTTTTTCACTCAAATGTTTCTATCTTCAATGTATATGTTGATATCAAACCCATTTCTGCTCTCTGAGATGCTCCATAAGTATCTGATAAGTCGATTTCCGTTCCCATTCCCATTGGCAGTATGGAACGCCAGTGTACTGGTAAAAAGGATTAAGCAAACTGGAAATTTGAGACCCGCTGTTATTGGATAAGAAATAGCAACAGTGACTGTACATTCCCAGTCCTCCTGGGAAGTTTGCCATTCCATCATCAGACCCTAGGTTTGTTTATATAGTAGCATATGATACTATTCAGGGTACAAACCAATATGAATTCAGTTTTGTTTATTTTTTTTACACTCACATGAGGAAGTGTTTACTTGAACTTGTACTTCTGGCTTAGCAAATACTGGCAGAGCATCATCCTTGAGAACAAATGAACCGTGTCCTCCACTCGGTCGGACATGTGCCAGGTCACCACCTAGAGCTAATATATCGCTGTACATTAGTTTCCCTGCACTCAGATTCAGAGATCCGCCTCTCTTCAGTGAGACCAGCAGCAATCGTTATCATTGTTAAAGGTTAAACCTGAGCAGGGGATTTGGGGACTTTTTAATTTGTGTAACCATATCCCAGGACATACTGCATTTACACTCCCCCTCTTGTTGTGATGGATCAGAGAGGAGAAATACGTGCAGTAATTAGGGGTCAGGATTGTCACATTGGCACCTCACAGCTCCAGGATCAGTGCTTCAATCCTAAGCTCAGGATTCAATGTGGGTTTCCTCTGAGTTACTGGTTTCCTTCAAATACAATATACCAGTAGTTTGAATATGTGTTGAATATAGTGCTCTGTGACAGACTGCTGTTCAATTCGGGGTCTATTTCTGCTTTGGGTTCAGTGGACCATCAATTGTGTCTTACAATCAATACAATCAATACATTAAATATCTAAAAACAAACAATAAGCCCCTATCGGTACACTAACAGTCCGATCAACTTATAAGACATTTTAGATCATTGTAAACAAATGAAGGCACGGTGGCTTAGTGGTTAGCACGTTCACCTCACACCTCCAGGGTTGGGGGTTTGATTCCCGCCTCAGCCTTGTGTGTGTGGAGTTTGAATGTTCTCCCCGTGCCTCGGGGGTTTTCTCCGGGTACTCCGGTTTCCTCCCCCTGTCCAAAGACATACATGGTAGGTTGATTGGCATCTCTGGAAACTTGTCCATAGTGTGTGAGTGCGTGAGTGAATGAGAGTGTGTGTGTGTGTGCCCTGCGATGGGTTGGCACTCCGTCCAGGGTGTATCCTGCCTTGATGCCCGATGACGCCTGAGATAGGCACAGGCTCCCCGTGACCCGAGGTAGTTCGGATAAGCGGTAGAAGATGAATGAATGAATGAACAACCACTTGAGCTGTCTCAGAGACCAGAAATAGGTTCGATATCACCATTTAGCTAGACAAGCTAGAAAAGTTAGAAATACTTTCATTATGTAAGTCCATAGTGTCTACTTTCACCACTGTGGAGTGAGACATGATAAAGGCATTCAATGCTAAACATGAAGAAAAAAATAGGCACAAATTATTTTTTGGCCAAGTTACAATCCAGGGTTTCAGTAGCTCACTACTGTGATCATATATGTGTGGATTAAAAACCCATCTACAGTCTATAATATTTCATCTGTAGTCTAATTCACACTTCTCACAGCGAAGACTAGACTAAAGCTAACACAAGTGCATGAGAGACACACGCTAAGAAGAACTGAGATCATGTAAGCTATTGGTCTTGAAGAAGTATAGTGATGTCACAGCTCCTCTGCCAAAAATCTTATGGATTGTTAGATTTTAAACTATGCGCCAGTCTTAAGCAGAGCCAAGAGCTGTACATCACGCTCTGCTCTTATATACAGATCATTCCTCATCGAAGCATACAGATATTTCGACGATGATATCAAATCAAGCAAGTTGAAGTGGAAAGAGAAAGTACTCACGAGAGATTTTCATTAGTGCTCCTTTTCCAGAAGCTCCTCTAGCATGATTAAACCAACTTCTTATTCTTCTCCTTTTCCTGATCTCATCTGCTTCTTTCCCCTTACTCGGCCCCTCTTGCTTTCTCTGCCTCTCTTTTTCCCTTTTTTTTTTAAAAACTCCTCTCTCTTCATGCAGTCATATACATGAACCCCAGCATCTCCCCTCCCTGACTTGCCTCACAATCCCACCCCCTTTTTCCTTCGCTCAGTAAAACTGCCGTCGCTCTTTCCGAGTGCTCTTAACACATTTTTGTCAGCGCTGTCCTGGCTGTGTGCCACTGTGGTAAATTGCGCTAGGGTTTTTTTTTCTCTTCTCCGAATGTCTGACACAATCAAAGAAAAAAGACATCTTCATCATTATCATCATCACAGTCTCAACGATTCCTGATTCGATGCTCGTGACCGGGTGTCATCCGTCCTCTTTTGTCTTTAAAGGTGATTGATTGATTGGCTTGTTACAGTAATATCGCTAAATGCAGACGTTTTTTCTTGGAAGTAAGGCTGGGGAAAATTTGGGAATTCTCTGAGAGACATCAGTTCCAGCAAGAAGGGGGCGGAAAAAACGTAGACTGCTCAAAAAAATGTGGAAAACATGACCTCATGCCCAGGCAACCACCGTCCTGTGAATCAGTGTGTCCCGTGGCTTACAGCGCAGCATGTTCACTTCATCCCAGTCTCTGTAAGCTTGCTGCTGTCCTCCTCACTCACTCACTCACCAGCTCGGAGCCTGTGGCAGAACCGGACGGCTTGATGTGGGTGGATGCCGCAACAATCCGACAATACAAGCAGGACAAAGCACAAGCAGATCGCAAAATGCCACCAAAGATTCCATCAAAGTCAAAAAGACAGCTTTGTTAACTGCACAAATCTGGATCCAAACCTAATGCGATAGAAACGCTTGTTGTTCTCTAATCTGGTCTAATTAGTCAGGAGGTTTTGATTTCACAGCAGCTCTCTTTCCGGCTGTAGCTTTATTCTACAAAGAAACTAAGCTAAACTTTATAATCAGATCGTCTTTGTGTAATCGTTTCTATAGTAACAACCGTATGACTGATGTTTCGTATAAACTCATATAAATTGTGTGTAAACACAATTTATATGGCTTTGGATTTTTTTTTTTATATCAGGAAATGTTTATTAAACATTTATAGAAGTGTCAGCCCTTTCAAAAGCGTCTTTGTTAAAGCTGTAAGTCCGACAGTCATCAGGCCTAAAGCAATTTGCATTTTCCGATTTCTCAGTAACAAGACAAACCGCATTTTTTTGCTCTTATTCACTTCAAAAGGAAGAGAGAACAAAAATGCAGACGAGTGAGTGAATAATTTATCATAGCTTTTTTATCTGACATGTTTTGCAGTTGTCCCACAACATAATACTAATTCAAGTTTAAATAAAAACTACTGTATTATATAAAACCGAGTGCTATATTATAAAAGATATAAAATACAGTTTTAGGAAAATAATCAACTTCAGAGTTGGAACAATACAATGATTTAGTTTCAATTTTGGGGGGCACGGTGGCTTAGAGGTTAGCACATTTGCCTCACATCTCCAGGGTTGGGGGTTCGATTCCCGCCTCCGCCTTGTGTGTGTGGAGTTTGCATGTTCTCCCCGTGCCTCGGGGGTTTCCTCCGGGTACTCTGGTTTCCTCCCCGGTCCAAAGACATGCATGGTAGGTTGATTGGCATCTCT